>NC_139709.1:34003178-34045678 GCF_964188405.1 Protomyctophum parallelum | reverse complement strand
GTGTAAACTGTGCATGTAGTGTGTGTGCTTTCTGCAGTGTTGGTCGACTAAAACTAAGACGAAAAATGTTCGTCGACTACCCTTTTCCACTGACGAAAACTAAATGGAAACTACATGAAAACTAAGCTACGGTGACTAAAACTAAGACTAAATGTATTGACAATTTCGTCAACAAATAAAAACTAGACTAAAATGTTAGGAAGGGACTAGTGGACAAGAGATCCAGTATAAGTCATTTTACACTTGGTTGCATGCTGAAAATAACAAGCAAGTGTGCTTGTAGATCTGCTATTTTCAGAAAGTGTAAAATCAGTCATTACAACGGCATCAAGGCCCGCCAAAATACATTTTAGTCAACTAAATCAGCCGTAGATTTAGTCTAGACTAAAAGCTTATGATATTTAGTCGACTATAACGAGACTAGCACTAAGACATTCCTGGTGACTAAAATGTGACTATTCAAAAGACTATGACTAAAGTCTAAAATCGAAAATGGCTGCCAAAAACAACACTGGCTTTCTGTTCTGATATACCTTCAATGGGCCTGGGCACAAAGTGTGAGGAGGGCTTGGTCTTCTTCGCTCGGTTTCCCTTCATGGCCTGGCCCTCCTTGGTTAGGCCGAGGTACCAGGCGCGGCCCGACTCCTGCTGCCGGAACACAGTGGACGAGTAGATCACGTAGTAGTTCTCAAACACAGACTCCTTGAACCTGCACTCTGGTGTGAACGCCAACTGCACACACGGCGTCGCACGCACGCACACACACGCGCACACACGCACACACGCACGCACACACACACACACACACACACACACACAAAAAAACAAATGAAAAGTCTGCATCAACGCCAAAAAGAGAACATAGGGGTCATCATTAACAAAATTGGAAACAATTTCTGCCAAGTCTTATTTAATAATAACACAAAGCAAGCGCTGAACGTGTGGTTGTTGTTGTTTGTCTCTCCAGTGGCTGGACAAAGAGCATATGCTGTCCTTATAGTTCAGCTATAGATCTGCTGCTAAGCTCAGCAGAAAGTATAGAAACCATGAACAAAACGGGTCAAAGAGGTCACACCGGGTGGCGGAGAGGATTTCACCGTCAGCATAGGAGGGCAATAATAAGAAACCAGGTCTGTTAATCTTCTGTGGTCAATCGGACGGTTTCAATGCAGTGTTACCATGAAGTAGAAAGGTGGATAACTATGCTATAGCCATGCAGGGCTTGCATGTTTTTTTTTTAAACAATATACTTATTGCATTTTTTTTGTATAAACAAACAAGACAACAGAACAATACATAATACATCTGACAATACAATTACCGGTACTTAAAAAAACCCCAAAAAAACATACAGTACATACATATGAATAGAATATAATAAAATAAAGGCACTTAGACTAACAGGTCCTTATGGCCACAAGACCAAAGAGCTGAGCTGAGCTAAATGACCAAATTTGACTGAGAGACTTTTTTTAAATCCAATTAATCATAGCTTCAAATTGATATATTGGTTGTTCAGTTTGACCCACCAGTTTTGGAGATATGGCTTATAGAGTAATGTCTTGCAGAAAACAGCGAGTTGAGAAGAGAGGCTTGAAAGGATCACTTCTGTGGTCATTACACATTACACCTATAGCTAAGCATTTATTTCATATTTACATGTCTATTTCAGCTCTGACGCTTATTTCAGACATGCTTTAGTATGTGAAAAGTCTGCCTGTGCTATTAACTCATTAAAAAAAGCTGGAATTTGTGCGATGGCAGTCTCTCAGTCAAATCTGGTCACATTAATATGGAATGGCAATGTTGAGGGGCAGGGACGTGCACACATAGAGGGGGCTTCAGCCCCTGCCCTTTTAGGCCTCACGCACACCTAAGACACACGCAAGACACACTTGTGTCCTGTGTGTTCTGTGTGTCATGGCCGCCTCAATGCATTTCCAATGGGAGTCACATGGTTTGAAGACACAACCTTGTTGCAAGACACAGGACACAAGTGTGTCTTGCGTGTGTCTTAACGTGTGAGTGAGTAAAACAACTGCCCTCTCCAGACCACGAATGCAGCATTTACTACATGGTGAAAGGAATGCTAAATGCCCCTCCTCTCCTCTCCATGCCATGCCTGAGGAAGGCAGCCTTCTAGGAGAATTGTCCTGAAGGTCTCCTGAACTAATTTGTTTCGAAATCCATGCGGTATGTACACCGCATCTCCAGTAGATAAAGAGTGCAGGGTTGCGCCCTGAAAATAGCTGATCTACAAGCTCTCAGTGCGACGTGCTGAGAGCTTGTAGATCTGCTATTTTGGGCCAAAAATGCCCTCTTATGGGATTTCAGCCACTGCCTCTCTAACACTCTCTGCACGTGCCCGTTGAGGGACCTCTATAGAGCGTCGAAGTCCCGCCCCCTTTCAGAACGACAAGTGGCCCAGGAAATGATTCTCCATTCATTTTCTCCATAGGCTTTTCAAAAAGTATTTATTTAAAGACGGTTACGCCGCGGACAAAGCCAACTCGGATCGTGACAAATCATGACAATAATTACAATGTTTTGGGCCGATCAAAACGTTTTTTGGATTTAGAAGCCTTTTTTTATCGACTTCAGTCCAAAAGAGCATGCTAAAATTGGTTGAACATTCAGAGAGTTGATTCAGAATGATGATTTCAGATGATACCACCAATGAGGTATCTATACGCTCACGGGCCTATATGATTCAACCTCAGTGTGTTTAGTGTCACAGAGAGTTGGTTTATAGTTTCTCCCTCCTAATCTCCACTGTAAGTAAATTTATTTAACACTTAAGTGTAGATAGTCCGGGGATATGAACTCCCCCATGACTCCTCTCACCCACCACTCGCTTTCCCTCATACCCTCCATCTCGGGTCTCATCCTCACTCCAGCTGTTTTCAGGATGCAAAGCAATTAAAAAGTAACGCTAGAGACGGTCTGGAAGACAGGTGTGGGTGGGGGGGGGTCTTTCGTGACTAAAATAGAAGAGGGTTTGATGCAGAACAGCTGTGCTGGAGCAGGCTGTAGCGCCAATCCTGACTGTTTGTCTGTGTGCGCGTGCGTGTGTGTGTGTGTGTGTGTGTGTGTGTGTGTGTGTGTGTGTGTGTGTGTGTGTGTGTGTGTGAAAGGGAGGAGAGCAGAGCATATCACTCATTTATACCTCCAGGGTTCTCTGCCCTCTTAAGGTTGTCCATCTGACCGACAGCCCTCACTGCTGGAGGTGAGTATTGATGTGTGCGTGAGTGCGTGCGTGCGTGCGTGCGAGAGAGAGAGAGAGAGAGAGAGAGAGATGGAAAGATAAAGGACGAAGAGATGCGACAAGGAGTGAATGTGACTTCACCTATATAGCCTCAGGAAGCCCCATCTAATCAGCTCCATTTTCAATTAAACAGGTGACACGTAAGATTTATGCGCACGCTCGACATCTACTGCCATACTGTATGACATTTCCCAGCGTGCGCACGTGCGTGCGTGCGCGTGGATTGTGTGTGGACAGACGGGGGAACCGGCATCTGAGTATGAAGCTCTGTCGTACTTTTCTTTGCGTTGCAGGTGTCACACTGTAATCTACAAGCCTCTGTAGAGCTTATAGGCCTGCTGTTTGGCTGCATGACAGACAGACACCGCCGGAACACAACCAAGTAGACAGACAGGGCAGGCTTTTAATCTAGAGACCCACTGCCACCCTGCTGTCAAAGAGCAAACTAACATGTCTCTCTTTCTACTCTCCCTGTCTTCCTCTGTTGTTGGTTGCAGGGTGCCCGACTGCCCGGGGCGACATATATTCCACCCGACAGTGTGCATATGTGTGGTTTGTTGTGGTATAGGCGGGGGGGGGGGGGGTATTAGAATTCGCCGACCTCCAGACTGTGTCACTCTTTTAACCCATTAGACCCTGCAGATTCTTGTCCACTACTTGAGTAGAAACAATTAATAGACAGGATACCACTGACTGTACGCCATTTTCTTTTCAGGTGTTTTCCATTTTTTTAATTATTATTACTATTTAATTCTATAGTATGCGGTGTCACTGAGCAGTATATGGGTGGGAGGGTTGAGGGTTTTCTTTCTCTTTTCTTTTTGTTTTCTATAAATTATTATATTATACCTATTTGACAAAAAAGACCCTGCAGATTCTACAAAATGTCCAAAGATTTGCACACGTTTTCTCGATTCTTTCCAAAAAATAGCAAATCTACAAGCTACGAGCTTGTACGATCTGCTATTTTCCCAACAGCTAAAGTTTAAAATAAGGGTTCGTTAAGGCAACACACAGGTGCGTTGTTCCCGTCCCGAGTGGATTAATCTGTTGCCAGATGGAATCAATCGCCACCGCTCGCGCTCACTTCCTCTCCGGCGCCCTCAACCTGTCGACTCCTCTACCACCGCTGCTGCCACAGTACGCTGACACATTCTAGAATCCCTTCCAAAAATGTTCCAGCCCCACAAGGACACACAACTCTGTCTGCGTGTGTCTGAAGCGGCTTGAGGCGGTTTCTTTTTAGAGAGAGCTCCATGCAGCTCCAGCTCTGGCTCCAGGAATTATGACAAGCGAGGGGGTGAACTGTAAGTGACTTTGAAGACTTTGACAGAGTGCCTTGTTTGTCGCTGACTGAGTGTAAATATGAGGTGAAGAGACGAGGCTGCTATAGTAGCTCATGATTCATGAGACACTCCTTAATGGACGCGCATGAGCTATATACGACACGGAGCACGCACACACACATACACCCTATGAAAGCCTTTACACATGCACACACATGCAGGCCCATCCCAATTGCCTCCCTCAAGCCCTGAGCCCTGGACCCTCATTGACTTTAATGACGTCAGCTGTAAGTGCTTGAGGGTGAGAGGCTGCAAGGGCTCAAAATTGTTGTGAAAGAAATGGGACAGCACTTTGAAGTCGAGTCCGCCATTCATGACACTTTGCATCACTTTATAAAAACTGTCCTTATTCACAGCCAGTGCCTACCTACACGCTTGGCCTATTTATACATGTCTATCACGTCTATTTTAGTATTTAAGCTGATCGTTTTATTATTAGTTTCATAAATACACTTTCCTGTGTGATATGGGTTGTAATATTCATTATACATTTCATTTCCATATTATTTTACTTTGCTCATTAGTCATTTCTCATCATGTTTCCCTTATTATTATTATTGTTATTAAATATATAGCCGTCTCCTTTTGAGAACAGTGAGAAAGCACTATTGTGTTTGTTGACATTCTAATCGCGATACATAACTAATTTGCATACCTAAATGATTGACGTTCGGAGGATCCGCCTCATTCCACTGGTAACGCTATGAACTGTGGGTAATTTATTTGCTAAAGTCAGCCAAAGTCAGCATCGACGCTGACTTTGGCAAAGGGCACATAAAGGGGCGGGGCTGAGCCCTCACTGACTTACCGATTTCAAATGGGACATCCCTCAAGCCCTCGCAGACTTCACATGAACGCACAGCTAAGTCAGTGAGGGAGCGGATTGGGATTGGGCCGCAGTACTGTACGTATACACTCACACACACACACACACAGGCATACCGACAGAAACACCCGGGCTAGCCCCGACAGTCGACATTCACCAGCCTCTCTTAATGAACCAAAGCTGCTATACTGCCCGGAAAAAAACAATTAAAAAGAATGGTCACACGCTCGGCTATACACCATCATGTAGGGGGGGGGGGGCTGGGGGGAAGAGAGAGGGGGGGGGGGGGAGCGTCGTTAAACGGATTGTACGGGACACTAATTAAAATGCAGCGGCGATCTGAAGGAGAGAGGACGAAGGACTTGTTAGTGAAGCTGGGCACGCGAGGCCCCATGCACCGTTATTATTATGGGGATGTGTGCACAGGGGGGGGGAGTGAGCCACTGAGTAAGCAGGGGCTGGACCATCTGCAAACCCAGTGGGTCAAACACACCGTGTGAGACACTCTAGGGCAGGAGGACAGACGGGGACGGAATGCAAAATGAAGGGTTCCATTTCTGCCAAAACGTGTGTGTGTGTGTGTGTGTGTGTGTGTGTGTGTGTGTGTGTGTGTGTGTTATTGATATACACTCCTGGAACGGATACCGGGAGAACTCGCCTGCAGTTGTCCAACTCGCCGCATCGAACATTCTTCATCAATGTCTTCATCAGTGTATTATGTCAAACCCACATACTGTATGTTAAGAGTTTTTAAGAGTTTCCCGCCCCATTTTGGGGCGGGAACCCCTTTTGGTGTTTTAAGCATTATGTTATACTTGAATGAATTTCAAATGAATGATGAATTGAAAAACTAGTGTGACAAAACAAGTGTAATGCTTTATGGTGTCGTCCACTCACAGTTAACAGTTTTTGTATTGAGTTGTATACTTGAAATGTGCTGGAATTCTGCAAACTGTTAATAAATCAATCAATCAATACTTTAGCTATTTTTGAAAAATCCTAGGTACCCTCACATGCAGTCTCTAAACTGCCTCCCCCTGGCCAGCCTCCCCCCGGTGCCTGATGGAAGGGAAAAGGAACTGGTCGGAATAACGTGTTCCTTCCACACGCTACGTCCAACTGGGGGAACCAGTCAGGTCCAAAGAAGTGGCTTGGACTCCTCATGCATAGAAGGAAGCATGAGGTCAGTCCGTTGCTCTCCACAGGTTGGCATGAGGAAGTGTATAGCGCCCAGTATTACATTCGATAATTGACAGTGGGAGGGAAAAAATGGGTTGCAAAATTGTGGGATAACATTTTTAGAAAAAATGTAATAAAAGAGAGAGAACTTCACATTGAACTCAACGCTCAGCGATGGATCTGATCAGTGATGCACGACAGCCATGTTTCTCCCCAGAAGGTGGAGCATTGAGCCAATACACACTGGAGGATGATTGTGTGGCCAGATGGAGAGATGCCAAACTTGGGAAATGTTTGGCCGGCAAACTTCACGGGGAACCCACTATACTCTTTGAAATATAAGTGCCTCGTGGATCTTTAATGGCCACAATGATTCACAACGTACGATCCCCGTTTATGTTAGAACCAGAGGGAAGACCGTTCCTATAACATACTGGCTCACCACACCCTCCCCATCTCTAGTCTTATTAAATGATGTATCCCAGTTGCCATTAAATAACACCCGTATCCGTGTCTTCTTTGCTGGCGTAACGGCCGCAAAGAAGATGGTTGCTTCGCACTGGAACCCGCCTCATACATTGTCATTTCGCCAATGGGCTTTGACCTTTCTAGATATCATTTATCTAGAAATGTCTACAGCAAGATTGCATGGTGCAAAAGAGGAAAACATTGAGATTTGGTCTGGTATTGCAGATTTGGTTAAGGGCATGGTTTAATCATTATTATTATTATTATTATCATTATTTATTAAAAAAAAAAATCCATTGCACAGTAGTAGGAGTAATGACATTTTGTGGCATCTTTGGTCTCGGGGGGGAGGGGTGGGTGGGATTGTTTGTTTTTGTTTTTGTGTTCTTTGCTTTTGCTGTTGATGTGTTTCATATGTGTTTTGTTTTCTTTAAGTCATTCATGATGTTAACGTGTCTTATTGTGATTTTTGTCTTAATTAAAAAACATTTGATAACAAAAAAAAGAAACATACTGGCTCACCGATACCACTTCTAGCAGTCGAAACCAGAAGGAATTAAGGTTCCAACTTCCTGAGCACACTGAGAACACTGCAGAAGAAGGTGAGCAAATATATAATGGATATGAAAACTGGTTTGCCAACAGAAGTGAGCTATTCGGTATTTAAGTCCGACGTCATTTTGTAGTCTACGTTAAGTCCGTGTCCAAGTGGCACCAGCTCCCGTCCGCGTCTCATTGTAAATAGAATATTTAAACGTGTGAATCTTTTTACAATGACGTTATTTTTCTGAAAGAAAGCCATTGAGGGTTAAAATGGGTCTTAATGCAACCAACTCGAGTAGAATTATTAATGTTCTGTACAAGTGTCCATGACAAAGAAAATATACGATGTGGAGACAATAAAGACCATTATTATCATTATAATTGAAGGTGGTAACAGTCCATTTGCTCAGTACAATATTTCGGGGGCATATTTAGAATGTGTGCAGGGTTGAGTACTGTATGTTGAATCTAGTTTAATAGAGGATTTAATTGACACAATGAAATAAAATGGCGATAGTATTCAGTGTTGGGCGGGCGGCCTGTCACGGCCAGATTTGGTAGACCAGTAGCTTTGTTGTTGCAAGAAAAGCGGTAAAATTCGACTTTCATGGTTGTTTTCATCTCAGATTTAGTCCGACGGAGGGACACAGTATAACTCTATGGGTAGTATCTCTGGAGGGGGTGCTTACATCACGGCTAAAATACTGAATAAATGTGCTCTGAATCCCCAATGAGTCATGACTTTTTCCCAAGTGTGGAGGTCTCTGCGTGAGCCTGAGTGAACTTTCTGACAGGGCTTTGATGTTGGATCGAGGCAGGTGTTGAACAGTCATAGTCTTTTGAACAGTTTTCATTTAGCTCTAGGCACATTTTAGTCACCTGGAATGTCTTAGTGTTACTTAGTGTCGACTAAATATCATAAGATTTTAGTCGACTAAATCTACAGTTGATTTAGTCGACTAAAATGTATTTTGGCGGGCCTTGCTGCCGTCGTAATGGCTCATTTTACACTTGCTGAAAATAGCAGATCTACAAGCTCACGACACGTCACAGAATGACGTGTAGAATGACTTTTTATTTGTCGACGAAATTGCCAATAATATTTAATCTTGGTTTTAGTCATCGTATAGCTTAGTTTTAATTTAGTTTCCATTTAGTTTTCGTCAGTGAAAAAAAAGGTAGTCGACGATTATTCGTCATAGCTTTATAGTTGACTAAATCAACACTGAATCAAGGTGGAGGCGGAGGAGGTGGTGGTGGTGGGGGGGGGGGGGCACTCCCTTTGAAAGTTGGCTTGAAAAAAAAACCCATCTGCTGGCAGAGACGTGATGGAACACAAGGGAGGTCCTTATTAAATCTGGGAGAGATCCAGGGCAGGCTTATACAGACTGATCTCGTCTAGACACTTCTGGAACTAGAAAACTGTTTCCTCAGTTGTTTTTCCTTGCTCTACCTCGTTGTCCCTCCTTTTCTCTCTCTCTCTCTCTCTCTCTTCTCCCTCCTTCTCTCTCTCTCTCTCTCTCCCTTCTCCCTCCTTCTCTCCCTCCTTCTCCCTCTCTCTCTCTCTCTCTCTCTCTCACTTCTCCCTCCTTCTCTCCCTCCTTCTCCCCCTCTCTCTCTCTCTCTCTCTCTCTCTCTCTCTCTCTCTCTCTCTCTCTCAATTCTCTCACAATCTCAGTCGACTTTTTGGGGGGTTTTTTGGAAGGAGTTCAGAATTCAGATAGGACACCGCTACAGAAAACAACTTCCGGAGAGAGGACGTTCGTTCGCAGTGCAGAGTTTGCAGACTGAACCGCAACCGGTGCCACATACTAATGCTCTCCGATAGTCATGAAGACAAAGTACCTCTCTCTATTTAGCATTCCACCTTTACCGTGCTTCCCCCCCCTATATATCCTTCTCCCTCCCTTCCCTAGAACCCTACCTGTCTCACACTCTCTCTCTCTCCTTATACGTATCCCCCTCTGATTAACCACTAGTCATCCATTATCTGTAATTACTAATTAGCACTGAAAGCCATAAAATAAAATAAAACTGTGTGAGCATACACAATGCATCCCCCAGCAAAATAATCATCAGAGTTAATTAGACTCTGAGACAGTGTGAAAATGGACGCAGGCAGGCATGCACTAATGCACTGCACGCGCGCGCGCACACACACACACACACACACACACACACACACACACACACACACACACACACACACACACACACACACAGTGTGAGCTTGTGGATCAGCTATGCGCAACCCAGTGTAATCAGGCGCTTGCTTCACACTCATCTATGCTGGAGTGTCTCCCTCTGAGCCGCTGGTGAAGGTTTTACTGCGACACATTCCAACCCTTATTGCAGTGGCAGCAGCAGCGGCATAAAGAACGAGAAAGCAGTGAAATGAGCTGGCAATTCAACAATAGGGCACTTTTTAGATGCCATTTTTGGGAGCCAAAGTGCAATGGGCTGGACAAAGTGAATCACTTCATACAGTACTTATTTTTTTGTGTGTGTGTGTTTGTGCTCGGCAGCGTGTGTGAGGGTGTGTGTGTGTGTGTGTGTGTGTGTGTGTGTGTGTGTGTGTGTGTGTGTGTGTGCGCATGCGTGTGTGTTTGTGTGTGGTTTTGTGCTGCATTTTGCAACGATCCTCAGGAGTGTGTACTGTACATGCTTTCTGGGCATGCATAAAATGGCCGAACAGTCGATGGAAAAAAAACCCAAATCTAGCTCACAAAGCTTGTCGTGAGCTAGATTTGGGCAAAAAAAGAGAGGGCCAATTACAAACCTCTGTGGGACTTAAAGGACAACTTTAGTTTTTTTCAACCAAGGTTCATGTTTTAGGTTATTAGAGAAAGTAAAAGATGAGTGTTCATTTTTTTTCATTTGCTGCTTTCTTTCGTTTTAGCGATTTTAGCTATTTTTGACACGGGGGCGGGGGAATTCGATTATTTTTTTTTATTATTTATTATAGTCCTACTAGACTATAGGATCTACTGAATGTGAAGGCCGGGGGGTAGCCTACTATAGGGGGCTGCCATACTGTGTTGTATAGCTCAACAGGTCAGTTTGTCACCCCCTTCACATTCAGTGATCTTTTGTGGCCAGATGTAATTTCCTGGGGTCTAGTAGGACTATAGTAAATAATTTAAAAAAAGAAATCGCTATAACATTTTGTAAACAAATACATATTTAGCCCCATGTTCGAATGCCCTGTCAAAAAGAGCTAAAAAACCCTAGAACAAAAGAAAGCAGCAAATTATCTTTATCATCATCTTTTACTCTAATAACAACCTAAAACATGAACCTTGACATGACAGCCATGTAAACACACACACAGTGTAATTTACAGCTAAACATCTCTACAGCTCTCAAAAATATTTCTGAAAACACTTGAGAGAGAAATAGACAAAGCAGTACCCGAAAATGGGTTCTATTTGATCAACTCACTTCCTTGTTTTTAACCACCTTCACTTTGCGCCGGTGGTTAAACCCCCTGTCGGCAGACATTATCCCTTACATAACACGCCGAATTCAGCCACTGACCAATCAGAATCAAGCATTCAACCAAGCCGTGTAAAAATACAAGATATCATATCGTCGCTGTCGGGAGGACACCTAACTCACCTAACTCCATTTTTGAAGTTTTCGATTTTTTTGTTCAATTATTTTCATAATTCAGTGCCATTGAACACAATTTACGTCTGTGGGTTGTTTCGAAAATATCTCTTCATATAAGAACTGTGTTTGAAAAATAAACCGATCATCCCGGCCTTTTCACTCATATCGATATGAAGCATCGACTGAAGGTGGAAATGTATAAATATACCAAAAGAGTAACACAATAAGCTCTAGAAACGAGTCAAACAGCTGCAGCTGGTTACTACGAGTCGAGTCACTGCCAGCTGAGCTTATGTCAACGAGGAATCTCTATGGGGATTTCAATGCAAATACAAAAATACATGAAACTGTGTACTGGCGCCCTCTACTGAAAGTGACGTCAGACTTCGGCGCTCTATGGAAAGTTTGGAAAAATGCTTTGGACAAAAACCTCTTAACTTCATTGGACCCTCAAAATGTCTGCTAAAGCAGCTAACTCCACCTCTCCCCCTCTCATGCAAGTAATTGACAATATATAAAGTCATAACACCAACTTTGAGGCAGTATTGCTTTGATTTCAAAATATAGGGTTTTCAGAATTTCCTAAAATTGTTTCCTGAAAAAATGAACATTTTGGAGTTAGTTGGTTTCTTCGCGACAGCAGAGATATACTGAAAAAGACTGCAAGGTTGAAACGTCGTATATTGCCGCTGTGCTGTGAATTAAACTGGAGCATTTAAAAGTGAGATTCCATGCTATTTGCGCAGTGCCAGTAACGTGGAGGTGGTCTCCCTGCTCTTCTCTTACTATAGACATTTAAATCATGTAACGAGGTACAGTATAGGGCCAATACTGGCTGACAAGATGTATTGCATGAAGCTCAAAGCACAACATCTCCCATTATGCCCCCAAACCGGTTATGCCCCCAAACCGGCTTTCGTTCTTAGATCAGCATTATAAATGAGTTGATGCAGAGAGAGAGAGAGTACACGTGTTTTTGAGAGAGCTATAGCTGGGCTGAAGAGAGACATCAAGAGATAAGAGAGGAGGACAGTGGTTACCGCTGTGCAGCAAACTAGGTCATAGTGAAGAAGTGTTATAAATAATGGAGAGGAACTCATTCCTGGTAGATGCTGAACTCTCCCACGCATTTCATCTCTACACGCTTTTATCATCCACCTCAACCCCGTCACGTTACATCATAGACCCCATTAGATGTGATTGAATCAACCCCATAGGGGAACGCTATAGCATTGTAGCAACTAATATATCAAATAATGATAATAAATTATTTTTTTAAAGGAAACCGAATAAAGAGAGCAAGAGGCAAGAATAAGGCCCGGACGGTTTAGCTCAACCGTCTGGGCACACCGCTAGGCTGCCAAGCCAGCCGGACGGCGTCGCCGCCGCCGGTTCGACTCCTGAGCCCGACGGCCTTAACCGCGTGTCACTCCCCATCTCTCTCCCTCTTCCCTGTCTAATGACTGTACCCTATCAATAAAAGGCAAAAAAACGCCAAAGAAATATCTTTACAGGCATAACTACTACAGCACAGAGGCTCGACAATAACAGTGGCGCATGTCGTCTCTCAGGGTGGTGCAATTAACAAGACAATTAGCAAGACAACTATTTCACAACCACTGATGCTACACAGGATAGAGTGTCTGGAACGACATCCCCTGAAAGCCAAGGCAGGATAAAGCTGTCATCTGTTCGTCATTTCAGTTCACGAAAATACTTAGCAAGCTATATATACAGTTCAACTAATTTGATTAACAAACAGTATAGGACTCAATGTCTGCGACTGCAAAGACGAAACGGAAGGGGGGGGGGGGGGGGGGGAGCGTGACATCAGCTATTCAGCTTTACTCCAGGCTTATTTTCAGAGCTTCACACAGTATGAGTCAACAGTCTGGCTCCAGAAACCATAGGGGCGGTGCAGCTTTGTTCCTGCCCACCACTGTGGAGAGACTGCTGTTTGGATCCAGTGTTGATTCCGTCGACTAAAACTAAGACGAAAAATGTTGACGTCCACTACCTTTTTCCACTGACGAAAACTAAATGGAAACTAAATGAAAACGAAGCTATGATGACTAAAACTAAGACTAAATATACTGACAATTTCGTCAACAAATAAAAACTAGACTAAAATGTTAGGAAGGAAGGACAAGAGATCCAGTATAAGTCATTTTACAATTAGCTGCATGCTGAAAATAGACGATCTGCAAGCTCACAACCCGTTGCACTGCGACGCGTTGTGGGCTACTGGGCTTGTAGATCGGCTATTTTCAGCAAGTGAAAAAAAAACTGTCATTACGACGGCATAGAGGCCCGCCAAAATACATTTTGTTCGACTAAATCAACTGTAGATTTAGTCGACTAAAATCTTATGATATTTAGTCGACTAAAACTAGACTAACACTAAAACATTCCAGGTGACTAAAATGTGACTGAAACTAAATGAAAACTATTGAAGAGACTATGACTAAAACTAAAATCTAAATTTGCTGCCAAAAACAACACTGTTTGTATCCTACCATGCTGCCTCTGGCTTTGCTGGGAACTCCCAACAAACTCATCTGGACCCTATAGAGCGTACCAAAATCTCCTTGAGGGGGGCGTCAACGTAGTTGTCACGTGGTAGCGGCAGCCATACTTGTTGGCTTGTCTGGTTTGTTTACATTGAGTAAACATTGAGCGACTATCCGGTGTGCTTGTATTAAACTGACCTCACAATGGTGCAGACTTGCTCAGTAAATAACTGCCACAGCAGGTCACGTCGAGGGAATGAGCCAGAAAACGGAATTAGATTTTCAGCTTTCCAGCATGGAGACAGCAATACAGCATCAAGGAATCAAAGTATGTAAGCACAGCCGTGTTTGTTCCCGACATTTTTCATGTCCTTTAAGGTATTTGTGCCCGACGTTCTTTCTATCCATCCTGGTGTTGGTTCACTATGTTGAACCCACTCAAGGACACTTTGAGACCCACTGGTGTAGCAGTGTTTCCATTGAGCCAACATGCACAATAGCAGCACCCCGACTCTGTTTCGACCAGAATGGAACAACCGCGCACTGCTACCCGTTCTGAGCTTGTAGATCAGCTATTTTTTGCTATATTTGAATTAAAATCCTGAATTATTTGTTGCTTTAAAAAAAAATTGGAATCCTGAAACCTTTGTATTGAATTTCAAATGCATTTAGTTAGTTATGTTAACATTGTTGGACATGGGAAAAAGACAATAACATTTGAATAGGCTACTACTATTAAAGAGGGGTCATGCTTGCGTGTTAAGAATTGTAATTTGCAACAGCTGAAATCAATGACATCTCAGTATTCTGATATTAACCTGCGGGCCGCGTTAAGTGAAGGTTGGGCCCCCGGGGGCCGCCAATTGCCCATGTGTGCACTACACTGCACCACCCGCAGACCAAATGGTAGGGGTTGAGCAGGGAAAGGAAAAAGGAAAGGTACTATGTTTACCCAGGGTAACTGGACTAAGCTCAATAACTTGTTTACAGCCAGGCCCTGCTCATAGAACATTTCATGGTAGGGGTTCAATGCCTTGTCCAAGGGCACTTCAGCGGTGGTAATTTTAACGTGCCGGTCCGGGGATAATAATAATAATAATCTTTATTGTCCCGAAGGATATTTGTCTTCACAATCTGTTCAACACCCACATCAAAAACAACACAGAGCACATAACACCAAGACAATACAAAAACAAAACATGAGGTCCCCACTGTGTACAGAACCATCCTATATCGGCGGGGCAGTTTGTTTAATGCCGCGATGGCTGAAGGGACAAAACTCCTACTAAAACGGACCTATTTCAATGGCAAGGTTCTGTATCTTTGTCCAGATGGCATGAGGTTAAAGAAGCGATACAGAGGATGGTCAGTGTCATTTGATATCGAGAGTGCTAGTCGTGTGATGGCCTTATTGTTCATATCAGAAAGTGTGGGTGTAGGAAGTCCGATGATTTTGGATACGAACTAGCGACCTTTCCGATATCAAGACCGCTCCGCAAACCATTCGGCCACCGCTGCTCCTAAACAGGGACAGGGACTACTAAACATATGGGGGAGAATTGGCAACGTCTAAATTGGGGTAGAAAAATGTATCAGAGCCACGGTGTGAGGCACAGCAGCCAATTAGCAATCATAATCAGCAGGAAAGCAAATACTGGGCTCAGGTATATAAGCCAAGTTTAATTTATTTTTTGTTTGCTGGAACACTCCCATCTTCGCAGTTCCTGTTTACACTGCGCATGTGCCAACCTGCCGCAGGAGAGCGTGCCACGTGCCATAGTTCATCACAAAGTGTTCCTTGCACCGCAACACTTGGTCAACTGGTAAAGTATACTTCATACTAAAAGAGGACACTTCAAGGTACCCTTCAAGGTATACTATTAACTCCATGCCCAGTGGCCCAAATGGTCCATGTAAATCACTTCCTATTCGATATGGATAGACCGCAGATTATGAAATACAACATTTGTCAAAAGAACATAAATTGCTATAGCGACCTACTAGGAAATATGCCTCTGCGAGACCCTGTAAATTAGAAACATTGAGGCAACAAGGACAGGTAGAGGGGAGAGAGAGCGGGCGAGAGTGCGCGCGCATGCGTGCGTGCGTGCAAAAGAGAAAGATATAAAGGATAAACGAATAATGAATTGCATTTTTAATGAATTGCATTTTTATAGCGCTTTTCCAAGTGCTCAGCGCTCTTTACAATGGTTCATTCATTCATACATTGGGAGGTGAAGCGGCGAACAGTCGACGCCAGCGTCCTCACTTCCCACATTCACACCAAGCTCACACCGACCAACTCATTGGAGGCAAGGTGGGGTTCATTGTCTTGCCCAAGGACACTTCGACATGTGGACAGGAGGAGGAGCCGGGATTCGAACCGCCGACCCAGGGATCATTGGACGACCTGCTCTACCTCCTGAGCCACAGCTCAATGTTTCGGGGAATCAATGTAACCTGGCTGTACACAACAGAGAGAGAGAGAGAGAGAGAGAGAGTTACACACACACACATACACACACACAACACACACACGTGCGCACTAACAAGAACAGAGGCGAGAAGGAGGGAGGCTATAGAAAGGAGGACATCCCCCTCAGTAATTAGCTCCTGGGGGCTCTGAAGACACCAGGGAGACAAAACACACAACACCACGAACAGGCAGTGAGAAACTACATCGTTTTGGGGAGGGGGGAGCTGTAGAGACAGAGAGAGAGAGAGAGAGGACAGGAGAGGGGAAGGGCGGGGGATGTGTGTGTGTGTGTGTGTGTGTGGGGGGGGGGGTCGAGACAGAGAGAAAGCAAAGTGAGAGAACACAGGGAATGATCTCATGCTTGGCAAGCGATCAAGGCTGATTGTGCGTCTCTCTTTACTCTGCTCTGATTGAGCTCTTGGGGGAGGAAGGCAGGGGAGATGGCCAGGAAAAACAGTGCAACCGATAAATAATATGGAGCGATAGAAAAGGGGGGGAGAGAGAGAGAATTAGTTATTAGTTATTTTAACTCTGAAAGTGTCAAAGTACCCCTGGGCGTCCGCGATGCATAGCGTCTTTCTAAAAAAAAGAATTGCCAGTGAATTATGGTATGTGTGATATGTGAGCTTACCATAATCACAGTAATTCTTAATCATATTCCATCATTCAAGGACAGTTGGATAGAAATTAAACTCCATGCAGTCACTTTCAGTGCTGCAGAGGCTGAGTGTCTGTGACTCTGACCAGCTGATGGTCGTTGACGCTTAATTGATGCATCAAGGAAGTCAATTATGTTTCTGCACTGTCAAATAGGTCTTCATCTATTCTAACGGCGGGGCTACATCGGGCAGTGGAGCCACCCTTCATTGATTAAAAAGGGAACATTCCCTGACGCGACGCTGACACGCCTGGTGTAGCCAGTATTTTCACAAAATACAATTGTGAAAATGTGTTGTGACTTTGATTGAAAGTTTTAATACAAATAGTTCCAATGGCATCTAAATGTAAGGTTGCAAATATGCTTATCGGTGTCTTTTCCAGGGTGTACCTGGAAAGGATTCTTACCCCCAAGGGATACCTGGTCCAAAAAGGTTGGGAACACCTGTTCTCTAGAGGTCCTTTTCTGAGTCAAATGAACACTCCAGATGTGTGTGATTGCCGTGCATGGAAACAGCATGGCGGTTGAGTGTTTCAAGACAAAAAACGTCCGCCGACTACCTTTTTTCACTGACGAAAACTAGATGGAAACTAAATGAAAACTAAAACTAATATATTGACAATTTCGTCAAATAAAAACTAGACTAAAATGTTATAGGAAGGGACTAGTGGAGAAGAGATCCAGTATAAGTCATTTTACACTTGGTTGCATGCTGAAAATAGCAGATCTACAAGATCACACAGCCGATCCACAGACTTGTGAGCTCATTACGACGGCATCAAGGCCCGCCAAAATACATTTTAGTCGACTAAATCAACTGTAGATTTAGTCGGTTAAAATCGTATGATGTTGAGTCGACTAAAATCGTATGATGTCGAGTCGACTGAAACTAGACCAACACTAAAACATTCCAGGTGACCAAAATGTGACTAAAACTAAATGAAAACTACTCAAGAGACAATGGGCTCTGCTAAACCCCTTATCCCTAAAATTATTTGCCTTTTTCTTTTACTATTTAGCGAAACATTTTTGAATAGTTAAAATGGCCAGTCTACAAAGCTCACAACGTGTCAATGTAGATTCGCTAGTTGAACTATTCAAAAATGTTTTTTAAAATAGTCAAAAAAAAAGGCAAAGAAGTTTAGGGATAAGGGGTTTAGCGGTGACGAAAATGGAGCCCCTATATGACTAAAACTAAAATCAAACTTTGCTGTCAAAATCAACACTGGCTAGCTGTGTGGATTTTTGCAAACCTCTCTACTGTATATGTGATCCCAGCCCATCACACAGGCTCTATACTGTATATGTGATCCCAGCCCACCACACAGGCTCTATACTGTATATGTGATCCCAGCCCACCACACAGGCTCTACTGTATACTGGGCCTGCCAGGGCATATGCTCATTTCCCAATGCGTCTCCCTAGCTGCCATGCACGCGTCTGGAAGGCCAGCTGCATATGGCCTGGGAGAGCATCATCTCTCTTCCCTGCTTTAATTAAAATGGCCTTTAAGCTGTTACTGTTAAAGCATCTCTGACCATGCACGCACGCACGCACTCACGCACACTTTCTCTCTCTCTCTCTCTCTCTCTCTCTCTCTCTCTCTCTCTCTCTCTCTCACTCTCTTCCTTTCTTTGTATAAACTTAAGGGCTATCGTGATTTGCTGTTCCAAACGACTTCAAATATAGGTCTTTTCCACTACGGACGATGACAGGACGTTTAACACTGAGCGGTAACTGGAATACGGCAAGCGGTCGTTGGGGGAAATATATAGAAGGCAGCAGCTGCTCCAAGTGAGTGAGAACTATAGGTGAATATTAAACGATGGCAGTTTGGGAGCTAATAACTTAAATTAGGCGTGGGTGGGTTATTATATTATATTGTTACTTCTGTCAGGCAGGGACTTTGTATCTTTAATATATATATTTTTTCTTCATAAATTAATGGTCTATTTCATACTCAACTCGACAGTGTCACAGAAAAGTATCGCAAATAGACTAGATCTACAAGTTCACAAAGCATCGCAATGGAACACCTACAGTCGCAGTCCAGCCCCCTTTCATGACGACGCCTGGCCCAGGAAATGAATACCAATGCATTTTCCCCATAGACATTTCAAAAAGTATTTATTCAAAGACCTTATAAGCGTCGTACGAAGCCAACTCGAGTTGTGACACTTCATGACAACAAAACACAATATTTTGGACCAAACAAATAATTACAAAGATGAAAAACAAAAACAAAAAAGTGTTGTAACCTGCCGTTTTTTCTTCTTTCTAATTATTTCTTCTGCCCAAAATAATTGTGTTTGTTGTCATGATTTGTCACAACTCGAGTTGGCTTTGTTCTGCACAGCGTGAACGTCTTTAAATAAATACTTTTTGAAAAGTCTATGATGAAAATGAACAGGGAATTCCGGGGCGGGACTGCGACGCTCTATAATGACAGGTTGAAATTGTTTTAAGCCCAATACATGCTCCTTCCAATCTCCAAACTTTGATCCTCTGACAATGCAAGACGAGGAACCGAATGGACCCTGGTCTGTACATTTCAGATGCTTTCAGGGGTTGAGACCTCCAGGGCCAGTCAGTCAGTCAGTCATGACTGACCGGTGATGATCAGACAGCATTCTGGGAAATGTAGTAGTCCCATCCCCCCAGCTTGTTTCCACTGTAACACATGCTGTTAACTGGATTAGGAATCCTGAATATGAAGTTACATAATCAGTCAGCCAGGGAGATACATCCCTACCTCTCTCTCTCTCTCTCTCTCTCTCTCTCTCTCTCTCTCTCTCTCTCTCTCTCTCTCTCTCTCTCTCTCTCTCTCTCTCTCTCTCTCTCTCTCTCTCTCTCTCTCTCTCTCTCTCTCTCTCTCTCTCTCTCTCTCTCTCTCACCACATTCCTACAAAAGTGCTCCATCTTTACCAGAGGCATGTGTTCATTATCTGTGGCAGCAGTTACACAATCTGCAGTCCATTTTTATTTTACACTTTCAGCGTTATGTTAACACTGTCTGCATTGATCTCTATGATATCCATGACATGAATCCTTATCTCTGTTTCACAAAAAGCAAAATATAAAACCTCCCTCAAATGAGAGCAGCGCTCAGGAGACAGCGCGAGACAGCGCTCAGGACGGATTATTGATATCAAAACCGATCCCAATCGCTCTCGGGAGCATCTGTTGCGCAATATTTGATGTCATATCCGGTTGGGACGTCATCCAAAATGTCCACCCCCCCCCCCCCACCCCCATTTTAGCGGATGAGACCGAAAATCTTAAAACGTGAATAACTCTGCATCTAAAATCATTCCGTCCAATTCTAAGCAAAGATTATGTTTTTGACGGCCCATCGTGGTACTGTCGCTACTCGCGTTAGAATTAATTATACCTCCCGTTGTTGTCGATCGCCTCGGGAGTGTTTTGGCGACATCAAGCTACTTCAGCCACATCCGGGATAGCGCCTGGTGCGTCGCTAAATGTGCTCCGTTGCTGTAAATCGCTGGGCGCTCTGATTTAATGGTCCTGGCGTTCGTGGTGCTAATCTTTAAAAGGGATTGTGACATAAAAAAAAGTTTTTGTAATTGTCTCCACCAGCCGAAGGCATGGGGGAGAGTATGTTTTGCACTCCGTCCGTCCGTGTGTCCGTCCGTCCGTGTGTCCGTCCGTCCGTGTGTCCGTCCGTCCGTCCGTGAGCAGCTAATCTCGGCCACCGTTAACCCGGTCGATGCCAAATTTTGCACACACACTCCCTGGATGCCAACCATGAACCTCTGCCCCAAACTTTCCAGAACGGCCTGTTATAGCGCCACCAGGAGGCCGCTTTGTGCAAAACAAGTTTTTGCACAGTACACCTACAGATTGTGTCCAAACATCACGCAAATTGGTACACAGTCTCTCTAGAGCCATTCAACCAAACCGGTCTTTCAGATTTCTCAGACTCCATCCTGATTGGTTAAGATTGGCTTCCAAAATTCACAGGAGTGCTCAGTTTCAAACAAAATGCTGCAAATCATGAACACATTGCGTGATTTCCGTGAAATTGTGCACCCACATTCCCACTAGGCCGAGGACGAAATGCCACATGAACAATTTCAACTCAGCCTCAAGGTGGCGCTATAACTGGCCGAAAAGTGTTTTTACCTCTGACTGGGATCTGTGGATAACTTTGTATGCCAACTCCCTAGAGGCCAAGGAAAAACCTTTGTCTGGAATTTTTCACATCTGCTCTTTATAGCGCCACCAGGAGGCCGACATATGTAAAACACATTTTCTATTATTACTCCTTCAGATTTTATCCAAATTTCACGCAAATCGGTACACATGATCTCCATAGTCATGTGATCAAGACAGGTTTGTTTGATTTCTCATATTCCATCCTGATTGGCCACGATTGGCTCCTACAGTTTTCAGGAGTAGCAAATGGCCACAACTCCTCAACGCAGCGTCCGATTGCGATGAAACTGTGCACGCATATTCCCACTAGGCTGAGGAAGAATCCTGGTGGAGACCTGTGCCGATTGGCACTTTATCTAGTTTTTATTATTTTATTTAGGTTTTCTGAGCTCAATTGCACCCAAAAAACCCTGAACTTTAAACATTCAGTAGATTTTCTGTGGTCTGGGGTTTTCTGGCTCAAACAAGTGCTCTGATTTTCCTGTGGATTGTGAGGTAAGAGTCCACAAATCCCATATATGACTTGCCAGCAGATGTCACTGTTGAGGCACAGAACATTCACTGAATGTTCAAAGTGCAGGTGGTGTGGGTGAAATTAAGGTAATAAAACCTAAAAGAAAGACAAATTAATGTCACAAAACCTTTAAGAAAAAATTTAGGACTGAGACCAGATTCTACAAAATGTCTTCTAAATCAAACCCTATGTTTCTATATCAGTGGTGCTCAAACTATTTCCTTAAGGACCCCAAAAAATTAAATGTAATTGGCCACCGACCCCCATCTGAAACCCCCATCTTGTTCCAGGGACCTCCCCAGAAGCAAAGATTTGAGTTAATAACGTTCGCTGTGAAAGAAAGATTTGAGAGAAAGAGCAGAATTACTGTTACACTGTGCGTTAACCCATTTAGGCCTGACGTCTTGTAGGTCTGCTATTTTTCAATAGCTAAAGTATAACATAATGATTTAAACACCAAAAGGGGTTCCCACCCAAAATGGTTTAAATAAACGAGATACAAAGAAGCCTTCTGCACTGCTCCAAAAACCCAGGAATAATAACTAAGACACAAAATAACGGAAAAGAACATCTGAAGAGCTCTTGAATAGAGCAGGGATTAAAGGCTTTCGAGGAGCCATGTCGACTCTTTGAAGTGGGATATTATTAAAAGAAACAACAAGAACAACGAAATGTGTTAATGAGGGCGTTAAAATTGAACCCTACAAGTTCTCTCTCTCTCTCTCTCTCTCTCTCTCTCTTTCTCTCTGTCTCTCTCTCTCTCAAACACACTCAAACGCACGTGCACGCAAGCACACGTACGCACACGAGGCACGGAAAGTATTACTGGAAAAGGCACACCTAATCGTGCAAACAGTTACGATGACACTCACATTTTGTCTTATTACTATCTTTGTGGGGGCATTCAGAACAAATATTTCAACCTGAAACTATTTTTTGGGGGGAAATCAAAATGATGCTTTTCTTCCTTAATTTGGCTGGTGTTGTTACCATCGTCGTGGCCCTCACATATATAATACTAACATCACGCATGCACGCACGCACGCACTAGGGCATTAAGCACTAGGGCATTAAGCAACTAGTCAATCCACTAGTCGACATTGTTGTACTAGTTGAAAAGAAAAAAAATATTTTTTATTTTATTTTGTAGGTCTCAAGATCAGATAGATTATAGTTATATTCACCAATGTACACAGTTTTTAAATGTACAAATATTTATTTCCAAAAATAAATACATTTAAAAAAAAGTTTTTTTTTTTACATAATAGGTAGTTAAACAAAGATTACTAGAAGTGAATGCCCTAGCGCACACACACACACACACACACACACACACACACACACACACACACACACAGCTGATTGAAGAAAGTGTATATATCTTACTGAGCTGTAGAGATTGCCCTCTCCGTTCATGCCGATATAGGTGGCACTCCTCACTCCTTGGATGGCCACCACTCTCAGACCAACGGGGATAAGATTAAACAGAGCTGCACACGGAGAGAGAGAGAGACAGAACACATGGATTAGCCCACTGGTTCCCAAACTTTTTCATGTCAAGGACCCCTAAATTGACACTAATTAGCCCACGGACCCCCATTTGAAAAGATATGCCAGGGACCCCCATAAGAGAAGATGTTTACGGATGTTTACCCGTTTAATTTCAAGGACGCCCAGGTTGACAGTCTACGGACCCCCAATTTATATTGTGAAATCAATGTTAATTTGACTCTGAGAGTGTACAAATGGAACCAAATGGACCCTAATGTTCCATTTGTACACTCTCAGAGTTACAGACCCATAAGGGTCCATTTGGTTCGAAACTATCATTTAGCTGGGGACCCCCTGGAACTCCCTCAGGTACCCCTGAAAGGGAGTAGTACTTTGGGAAGTACTGGATTAGCATAAAGCTAAATAAAATCTCACGACTGGAACTGTGTGCCCACAAAACAGCTGTTTCCTATAACAATTAACACGTGTCAATTAAATCAGTGGTTCCCAAACTATTTCATGTCAGGTACCATCAAAGTGACACTCATTAGCCTGCGGACCCCCCATTAGAAAAGATAGGCCAGGGACCCTCATAAGAGAAGATTTTTACAGCTCTAGCAGTGATTTTCCACTATTTTCATCAAAACCGTATATGCACTCACTGGCCTCCCCTCGCTTAGCTAAGCTTTAGTTTGGTTCTATTGCAGGCCGTAGCATTGTGTGAGCCTGTAGATACACTACTTTCGATACGGGACCAGTATTGATTTTGTTTTGTTCCGTCGACTACCTTTTTTTCCACTGACGAAAGCTAAATGGAAACTAAATGGAAACTAAATGAAAACTAAGCTATGACGACCAAAACTAGAAGTAAATATATTGACAATTTCATCAACAAATCAAAACTAGACTAAAATGTTAGGAAGGGACTAGTGGACAAGAGATCCAGTATAAGGAAAGGCTCATTCATACATAGTCTGGATTTTCGGTGGATGGCCGAAATACAACATAACGTCACGAGCCGCGGTGAAGAGCAAACCACCGCCACCGCTCCAGCCCTTCTCTCTGTTTTTACTAACCACCGCTCAGCGTTATTTCAGCTCCGGTGGTCACCTCACCACCGGAGTGGTGGTCACCTCACCACCGGAAAACCAGACTATGAATAGGCCTTAATAGACACAAGTCATTTTACGCTTGGTTGCATGCTGAAAATAGCAGATCTGCAAGATTGTAGATCGGCTATTTTCAGCAAGTGTGAAATCTTACGACAGCATCAAGGCCCGCGGAAATATATTTTACACTAAATAACTTTTATACAAAAGACATGACTAAAACAAAAATCTAAATTTGCTGTCAAAATCTACAGTGCACGGGACAATGCTGTACGATGAAGTACCACATGTACGTGTTCATGTCAAGGACCCCTAAATTGACACTCATCAGCCCGCGGACCCTCATTTGAAAATATATGCAAGGGACCCCCATAAGAGAAGATTAGTACGGCTCTAGCAGTGATTCTCAACCTGTTTAATTTCAAGGACGCCCAGGTTGACACACACATATTAGTCTACGGACCCCCATCTAATGACAGTTCTATCTCTGGGACCCCCAATTTATATTGTAAAATCAGTGTTAATTTAACTCTGAGAGTGTACAAATGGAACCAACTGGACCCGTTGGGGTCCATTTTACACTCTCAGAGTTACAGACCCATAAGGCAGTCAGACATCTCAAGAGCTACTGTGGAAAGTATCCTTCTTTATGGTGCCGAAACATGGACAATGAATAAGGAGTTTCGGGATCGTCTTGACGGAACATATACACAAGACTCCTCATGCGTGTCCAGAACCTCTCATGGTTCCCACTAAAGCTCAGATTTATCGAGGCATCATCCCTCCCATCTCAGTTGTTGTGCATGGCAGAAAGAAGACTCCGCTTTGCTGGACACTGCCACAGAGCAAAAGACCAGGTCATTTCGGATATTCTTCTGTGGAGACTACCCTACCAATCAAGAGGAAGAAGACCTCTCACATTTCCAGATGTTCTGAGTATAGGGACACAGGACGCAGATCTCGAGGGCACTCAAAGGATGCTGATGATGAAGGGTCCATTTGGTTCCTAACTATCATTTAACTGGGGACCCCCTGGAACTCCCTCAAGGACCCCTGGGGGTCCTCGGACCCCACTTTGGGAACCACTGCTGTATAACAGTGGTTCCCAAACGTTTTAGTCCCAAAAGTGAAAATAGCAGATCTACATGCTATATCACACAAGGATCTACATCGTTGTGTGAGCTTGTAGATCAACTAATTTCCCTATACTTCTTAAAGATGTAGTGTTGTGATTTTTTCCCACCCTAAAACATGATCATCAGGTATTATTATTATTATTATTATATAAGGAGTCAGACTCTTTTTCAAAAAAGTGTACAGTATTTGTTAAAATGTTGTGTTTATGTGGGCACGCCCACCAGTTCATTAAGTATGCCTTATTTGCCTGGAGGGTGGTGATGGGTGGTGATCTGAACTGAAGCCCCACCCACATCTGTTGTTGTATGATAAAGGGGGAGGGGTTAGAGGAGGGGATGATATTGTGATGTCACTATATCACGTTTGACTGTCAAGGTTTCAGCCTCCAGGAAGAAACGCTAAATACAAAGGGAAGACATCATTGCACATAACAACCACACCAAGGGGTCTAATTATAAGCCCATACAAAACTGGACAAAAATACAAAAATCACGGCACTCATCTTGATTTTGCTTTGATTTCTCCATGAAATGAAATGAAAAAAGATTGGGGGGAATGTTTTTTGGAAAATGTGTTTGAAATAACAATTAAAATAATTAAAAATACATAAATAATGATAATGATAATGATAATAATAATAATAATAATTCAAAACAAAATGTATACAGGAAACCACACAGGCCCACACAAAGGGTATACCGACCCAGTGGGAAACAGTGCTGGCAGAGTGTAGAGAGTGTTAATGTTATGGCAGAGCATCATCAGCCAACAGAGGATCCCAAGGCTTCAACAGTAACTTCCTTAAACGCCACCTGCTCTCTGGGTGGGTGGATTGCAATCAGCGCTAGAGGGTACACTGGTGCCCCATATGGTGTCTGAACCAGGGCTGCCTGTGTTGTTGGAATGATTGTTAACCCATTTCGACCGAGACCGATTCTACAAATTGTCTACTAAATCATGACAGTTTTCTGAAAATGTCAGTGGTTCTCAAGCATTTTCATGTCAAGTATGTAATTGGCCGCCGACCCCCATCTGAAAATATGTTGTTCCAGGGACCACCAGAAGCAAAGATTTGACTTAAAACGTTTGCTTTGAAAGAATATATTCTCACCACATTTTCAAGACTTTTCAAAAAAGAGCAGACCTACAAGCTTGTATGAGCTTCTATGAGCTTGTAGATCTGCTATTTTTCAATAGCTGAAGTATAACATAATCCTTAGAACACCAAAAGGGGTTCCCGCCCAGAATGGGTTAAGTGGCAATGGGAAATCAGATAAGGCCCGGCGGGGATTAAGTGGAGACGTGCCAATGTGGTTCCGTCAGCCCATGCATGCAGCGAGATTCAATTCCACTCAATACAAATTGACGCGCTTGCCCTGCCTTCTGCTTTGTTGGGCCCGCTGATGGTATGATTCTGGGCCCCGCCATGTTGGCCCGGGCCACTGGTGGTGCGGGCGACACGATCGAAGGACCCTATACTGCATGGCTTCCTGCTTCATTTATATATGCTCCATCCATTTTCATGACAGGTTTTTGGTCATGAACATGGCGTCATGACTAAAATATATATTAAAAAAATCACACCTGTGTGAACTGAGTGGTGTAACTCCCCTCTCTACCCCCCCCCCTCTCTCACCATAGCTTAGTTCATTTAGTTCCTATGTTTATTTGTCATTGCACACAAAGCATACACTGAGCATACAACGAAATTTCTAGTTTTCGTCAGTGAAAAAAGGTAGTCGACGAACATTTTTCGCCATCGTTTTAGTCGATGAAATCAACACTGCATGGAAGGACTAAGTAGTTTAAGGATTTCCAGGGATCTTTCATTCATCAAAGTGCCATAAAAGCATGGCTCTATAAGCCACCCAGAGAAGCTGCATTTCTGGAAAAAACGAAAAGGAGGAGCCGTAATCGGCTAACGCTAAATCGAGATTTGATGCTGAGCAACACAGCCACAGCCGACAGGAAAAAATAACCCAGCCGGAAAGGGTTAGGAGAAATGCTGTGCTGAGCTGCAAATACCAACGCCAAATGAATCCACAGACACTGTGTGTGTGTGTGTGTGTGTGTGTGTGTGTGTGTGTGTGTGTGTGTGTGTGTGTGTGTGTGTGTGTGTGTGTGTGTGCGATATTGTGCACATACTGAACAGGTTTAAAACTCTCCCTACCTCATGCCTCAGCTTTTACATGAGAAGGTTCTTGATATCACTGATTTGGCGTTTAGCTAATGGAAAATTGCAGCTGAGTGCACCTTTGTTAATATGCTCCATTACACGTAGGGACACCGAGCCACACATGAGGCATGAAAAAGCCAGTGTTGGACATTATGGTGCCTCGTAATCAGATATCTTTCATGAGATTCAATTTGTGCAGACCAATTTCTGCAGGCGACCAAACTGATGACTTTAAAAAAAATAATGACTGCTGACTCAAAGCCTAACATGGATGTTCATTAATCTAATGGTATATATCAGGCCACCTGTCTTTAATTAAGCACAATCCCCGCCAGTCAATCACACGTGGCAATAAAACCCGGCCACATACCTGCGACATACAGTACTAGCGTCATGTCCAGGGGGTGTACTTGTACATCAAGCTGCCTATCACACTACAGAAACAGGAGATATGCTCCTGCCCTATGGACCTCATGGCTCGGCAAGCTAAGTTTACTTACATACCTGTAACTGTAAGTGGTCGGAAGCCACCACGATTCCATATACTCTATATTCCATTCTAATATAGTCTCCTCCATCACTTATATTTTCACTGTGCATCTACTTAATCAAATACATTCTCAGAGTCTGTATCACATCAAATAGATACAGTAGATCTTATTTAATGTCAGCTAATTTAATTGTTCAATAATAATCAGATCACAACGAGCATCCTCACCCTTGGAGTTAATGTTTGTCAACAACACCACAGAGGCATTCAGAGAGACTACATTATACAAAATTAAATGGATTTTATTAATTTATTTTTGAGTTTGGTCTGGTTTTAGTACTAGAAGGATCATCACACCTGCAGTGTTCAACCTCTTGATCCCAACGGTTCCAACTGAGCCAACTCCAGGCAAATTAATTATTCCAGCTGTCACCGCTGTGTGTATGCCTCGGGTCAAAGGGTCGCATGGTTCAAGGATGGGAGTAATCTATTATTCTAATAATCCATCAAGGCGATCGATAAGCGAGTGCCGCTATAGGCCCTGAATACCAAGCTTTCTCCTTTCCATGTCCATCCACTCTCTCTCCGTCTCTTTTATCACTTTTCCCTCCCTCCCCCTCTTTTTTCCTTGTTGCGTTAAGAGAGCGTCACAGTTTGTTTTTTCCCCCTCTCTCTTTTCCTCTTTAATTTTCGCACCGTTCTTAACAAATGTCTCTTTCCTCTCTCTCTAGCTGCATCTCTCTGCTCCCTTTTCCTCTGTCTTTTCTCCTGGGAGGTCTCTAGCCTCTCAAGTCGAGGCATCTCATGCAGGGAATTATTCATCAGGACCAAATGGAGAAGGAGATATTTTTAGTTTGTCTTCAGCTGAATTATTCACTGAACTCCTCCTTCCCTCACTGGACTAGCAGCAGGACTGCTTAACACGAATTATACCCCGAAGCAAGGGAACCCCGGGTGGAACAAAGCACTCATTAGCAGTATTTCTTCAGGGCATTGCAAAATTTACCAAAAACAATAAGAAGAATGATAATGAAACAACTTTAGTAATAATTAAAAAAAAACTTTCTGACAACTTGGCTTCACAAGTCTCTACTCCTTTACCTCACCACCATCATCATTCCCTCCTCAAATTCTCTTGTCAACTGATATGTCTGTCTCTTGAACACCTTCACTCCCTAAATATGTAGATGCAGTACTTTGTTAAAGGTGTAATTAGGGATTTCCCGATCTGATCCCGGTAACACAATTTCTGTGTTAGCTGATAGCCATACCGAATAACTATACCAGTGTTGTGATCTCTTGTTGTGTTTATATCTAGCTATTATATCTCGTGTTGTGTTTATAGCAGACTCCTCACTCAAATGTGCACTTGCAGTTTGGGCAACTCCAAGGCAAACTCCACATGCCCCAACATTTTATTTACCTGCCATAGTGTCAACCCCTTACCCTTGTGTCAGATCGGTGGTTATAGTGGCATAATTGCAGATACCGATATGACCCGATATGACAAATAAGGCCGATACTGACAGTGGCATATATAAGTGGCCTTATATATGTTTCAATCGTTTCAATTGAAACAGGCCTCGAGCCTCCAGGGGCCTCCCCCAAAAAACAATTATTCATTATTAAAATGATGACGTCATGAACGGGGCCTCCCGATCCTTAAGGCCGCCCCTGGATACCGATACTTAGTGCCGCGCTATGAGCTTGTAGTTCTGCTATTTTTCCAGTAACTAAAGCATAACTTAATGCTTTAAATTAAAACACCAAAAGGGGTTCCTCCCGCCCAGAATGGGAGAATCCATTTAGGTTATATGCAAAAAGAAATGCCAACAACCAGTACTAGTCCTACTCCTATACCCGACCACCATATCATCTAAATGTCTCAATAGAAGAGCAGGGAGACCAACTACTACAACAACCACAGATCCATCCATTTATCCATCTTCAACCGCTTATCCGTAGTCGGGTCGCGGGGCAACAGCTCCACCAGTCTCCAGACTTCCCTCTCCAGAGCAACATTAGTGACTTCCTCCTGGGGGGGATCCCGAGACGTTCCAAGGCCAGCGAGTCGATGTGTTTCCTCCAACTGCGCCTCGGTCTGCCCCGGGGTCTCCTCCCAGTGGGACGTGCGTCGAGGACCTCCCTAGGGTGACGCCCGAGAGGCCTCCTAACCAGATGCTCGAACCACCGAAGCTGGCTCCTTTCCAGGCTTTCCTTTCCAGATGTTAGTTATATTGAAATAACCTACAGTATAGGCTACTGTACAGTAGCCTATGTGTGTTATTTTAACGTTGTTTTTATGTTATTTTAATGTTATTTTAACGTATCTGTATCGCAATAGTACTATTGCGATACAGATACGTTAAAATAACATTTTACTTTAAAAAAGGTTATGGATCGGAATGAACTTTAATTATGAGACCCCCACTTATATATGTGTATATGCTATATAGCTGGGGGGGGGGGGTCACCCTGGAGGCTATTAATCCATTTAGACCTGAGGACGATTCTACGAACCCCTTCTAAAATCCTGACCGTTTTCTGAAAAACCTCATGTTTCTATGTCAGTTGTTCTCAATAATTCACCCCCAAGAATATATAGGTATTTGGCCGCCGACCCCCATCTGAAAATATGTTGTTCCAGGGACCCCCCCCCCCAGAAAATCATACGCTCTGAAAGAATATAGATTCAAAGATGTGCGCCACATTTTCACAATTTTACAACTACTGAGCTTGTTAATCTGCTACTTTTCAATAGCTAAAGTATAACATAATGCTTACAAACACCAAAAGGGGGTTCCCGCCCTGAATGGCATAATCCATTGCCCCGGCTGTTGATAGTGGTGAAATATTATGACTCTGGCTAGGAGCGATGCTGTATAGGACTGTTATATTATGACTCTGGCTAGGAGCGATGCTGTATAGGACTGTTATATTATGACTCTGGCTAGGAGCGATGCTGTATAGGACTGTTATATTATGACTCTGGCTAGGAGCGATGCTGTATAGGACTGTTATATTATGACTCTGGCTAGGAGCGATGCTGTATACACTGACACGACAACGCGTATTCAGGGCGGAGTCACCACCCCCAGCTCTCGTTCACTGCAATGCAATTTGCGGCATTTCCAAAACAATATTGCGCAGAGTAGCGATTATCAAACGTATTTGCAATGCCATACGTTGAAAGATCTGTTGCCCGTGGACAGATGTATGTGATTAAGGATTGGAAAAAGTTGCATTGGCAGCTATAGAAAATTCTGCCCAGGGTAAAAAAACGGATGTGACGTTTTTGGGCGTTCCTGTCTTGCTCCGTGTCAGTGTATAGGACTGTTATATTATGACTCTGACTAAGAGTGATGCTGTATAGGACTGTTATATTATGACTCTGGCTAAGAGTGATGCTGTATATATATAATAGGACTGCGGTTGTTTCAGGCAGTGAGTTTCCGGCAGGGAAATACTAATCACACATTCTAGAGAGGCATGATGAATCCATCAAAACGATGTGGCACTTAATATACAACAACAGCTTGTACACACAAGAAATGGTCTAACCGTGTATAGGCCACAGAACAGTGTTGTTTGTGACAGCTAATTTTGATTTTAGTTTTAGTTCATAGTCTCTTGAATGTTTTTTTTTATTTAGTTTTAGTCACATTTTAGTCACCCGGAATGTTTTGGTTTTAGTCAAGTTTTAGACGACTAAATGCAGTGAGATTTTAGTGTACTAAATATACAGTTGATTAGTAAACTAAAATTTATTTTGGCGGACCTTGATGCCGTCAAAAGGCCTAATTTCACAACGCGTCGCACTGCGGCGTGTTGTGAACTTGTAGATCTGCTATTTTCAGCATGCAACCAAGTGTAAAATGACTGATACTGGATCTCTTGTCCACTAGTCCCTTAGTCTAGATTTTATTTGTTGACGAAATTGTCAGCATATTTAGTCTTGGTTTTAGTCATCGTAGCTTAGTTTTCATTTAGTTTCCATTTAGTTTTCGTCAGTGAAAAAAGGTAGTCGACGAACATTCTTCGTCTTAGTTTTAGTCGACGAAATCAACACTGCCACAGAACACACATTTGGCACAGTTAATTCAATAGAATATGAATATCTGGCTCCAAGTCCTAATTTAGTTTCACTTTCAATAGCAATACGAGTTGGGGAATCATTTATACAAATGTTTTTGGCACATTTATTACCACGCTATCTTGATCTTGCTTATTTTGATGCCGAGAGGGCATTCAGCATCACTTAAAAGGAATATTTTGCACCCCTCACCAACCTTAATCCGGTCGTTTTAACGCACCCCTCACCAACCTTAATCCGGTCGTTTTAACGCACCCCTCACCAACCTTAATCCGGTCGTTTTAACGCACCCCTCACCAATCTTAATCCAGTCGTTTTAACGCACCCCTCACCAACCTTAATCCGGTCGTTTTAACGCACCCCTCACCAACCTTAATCCGGTCGTTTTAACGCACCCCTCACCAACCTTAATCCGGTCTTTTAACGCACCCCTCACCAACATTAATCTGGTCGTTTTAACGCACCCCTCACCAAACTTAATCCGGTCGTTTTAACGCACCCCTCACCAACCTTAATCCGGTCGTTTTAACGCACCCCTCACCAACCTTAATCCGGTCGTTTTAACGCACCCCTCACCAACCTTAATCCGGTCGTTTTAACGCACCCCTCACCAACCTTAATCCGGTCGTTTTAACGCACCCCTCACCAACCTTAATCCGGTCGTTTTAACGCACCCCTCACCAAGCTTAATCCGGTCGTTTTAACGCACCCCTCATCAACCTTAATCCGGTCGTTTTAACGCACCCCTCATCAACCTTAATCCGGTCGTTTTAACGCACCCCTCATCAACCTTAATCCGGTCGTTTTAACGCACCCCTCATCAACCTTAATCCGGTCGTTTTAACGCACCCCTCATCAACCTTAATCCGGTCGTTTTAACGCACCCCTCATCAACCTTAATCCGGTCGTTTTAACGCACCCCTCATCAACCTTAATCCGGTCGTTTTAACGCACCCCTCATCAACCTTAATCTGGTCGATGAAAAGTGAGACAGAAATGGTGCAATCATATAATGAGCATCAGAGAGGACCAATTATATTAAGATATGGTTGAAAGATATGGTGTTCCTTTAAAAAGAAATTGAACACGTGTACAATACAGTGCAATTCAACACAAAACTTCTATTATAAAATATAATTTTTAGACCAGATAATAGAGTACGGGAAGCAGTTTAATCCGGGGTGTTAAGAATTATACGGTACCCAAGAACCCAATACCCAATACTAGGGGTGCTCGATTATGAAATTATGACTGATATGACCGATCTCCGATTATTTGCAGGGTCATATCTGCCGATACCGATTCTGAACGATTCCGATATTATACAGAGGACCACAATGGAAACAAGCCTATAGGGCCCTAGGGGCTTGGCCCAAAGCCTGTTAATAAAGTATTCAATCAAGCAATCAATAGATAGCATACACTCTTTTCCAAGTGTCTGTTTTCACAACTGAATGACTACTGAATGAGATGAGTACACCAATTAAATGTAGAATTTCTTTAAAAAAAATAGCTGGTGAAATTAAATAATTAAAAAAATAATTAGAAATAAATAATCTGTATTATTTTGAGACCGTTCCGATATGGCATTTTTATGGCCGATATGGCCTATTCCGATTAATCGTGCATCCCTATTCCCTATACCCACTACCCAAGAACATAGATGTAGGCTATATTCAAATGATTCCCCCAACCCTCATGAGTTATAAATGGTAAAACAGCATGGCAATGTATTACATATAACCAGATAACTCATAAAATGTTTAACCCATTTAACCTGGCACCAGATTCTACAAATGTCTTCTAAATCATGAGAGTTTTCTAAAAAAAAAAAGAAAAAAAAAACTATGTTTCTGTGTCAGTGGTTCTCAAACTATTTCAAGTCACGGAGCCCCAAGGTTATATGTAATCGGCCGCCGACCCCCATCTGAAAATATGTTGTTCCAGGGGACCCCACCAGAAGCAAAGATATGAGTTTAAAAAAAAAACATTCCACGTGAAAGAATATATATTCAAAGATTTGCGCCACATTTTCACAAAAAAAACAAAAAAAACAACAGCTAAAGTAAAAAAAAATAATGCAGGTTAAAGTGGTTCAATGCTATAAAGGAGACACGGGCGCGGTTCCTCTGGTCTTAATGGGTTAAAATGCTGCATGCTGGGAATTGTATTTTTTCCATAGACTCACTGTTGTCGCTGTTCTCGTCCTTGGTGCCGTCGACGGTTCCATCTTCCTGCATTTGCAGGTAGAATCCCTGCTCGCTGAACAGTCGTGTCACGATGCCTTTCAGCTGCGGCTCTGAAGTGCCACACACACACACACACAAACGCGCGCACACACAGAAACGCGCACACGCAAACACACGAGCGCGCACGCACACACACACAAACACACACAAACACACACCATCGGCCAAGCCGCAGCCCCACCAAGAATATGTAAGATACAGAATCCTTGTGATCATGACACAAAGTATGACTGCAGAGAGACGTGTGGCACTGTGGGGTGTTTATCTGAGTGTTTGTTGACCCCCCCCCCCCCCCCCCCCACCGGTCAGCCCACTGTCGGATTACAGAGGACGGTGTGGCCTTTGTGACATGACAGCAAATCAATGAGAATACTGTTATGCTTTGTGCCAAAACGTCCAACCTGTATCTACTTCTGAAAAAAAAACAAGAGTTTATTTAGCACATCCTTATTCATCTCTTTCCTTTGAACGTCTCCTCTCTTGAGCTAAATGTCATGTTATTATTTTATTACCAATGCACGTGCAGACGCATTCGTACAATTAACCCCTCTGAGTTATGGAGGTCCTTGACATAATAAAAAAAAGTTTGAGAACCACCATGGTATAGAATTATCGGCCTTCGTCGTTGCCGAGGTTGGTTATACCGAGGGCAGCGACGAACGAATGGAAGTGAAAATGTAATTTTATCAGTGCAGCAACTGTGGTTATCGCCAGCCAATCTCTCCTTTTATCACTCTCCTCTCACATGGCAAAATAAAGGCCAAATGTTTATCATTGATTATCAAACCCTTCTAACAAATATAATCATGTTTTCGCATGCTACTAATGTTTATGGAGGATTTGGCATGACACCAACCCCACATGACTTCAAGTTCAGAATTCAAATCGACGATTATTTCAAACTTTTGCCTCGATTGCGATGAATGAAAGATTCAGAATAAATTCGCAGACCTTCAGTATAAGCTTACAGTGCATCGCGAAGCATTGTTGATTACATAGTTAATAAATAATCGATTAGATTATTTTTGCTGTCTATTCGTTGATATTTAAGAAGAATATTTGATATTTAATTTAAATCAAATATCAGTTTCAACATATTTTCAGTTAAATGCCCAGCCCAGTAGGCCTTAAGTGATATCTATTGATATACGTTATTTTGTTTGCTCTCTCAAAACTTTCCTACCTAGTAGTGAATGTTTTATTCATGTATGATAAACCTGAGGCTGTTATGAACAACATATTATCACCAACCGTTATTCATGCGATGCTTTGACCTAGAGAGAGCTGCCCCAAAGTTCTCTGAACAACATTGAGCTATAGGCCCATTGACATCTGGCAGCTGGCCAAGACGCCGCTGGGGTTTTTTGGCTTGACGCAGTTAGGGCAGCAGGCGGAGACAACCACATTAGCCCGGGGGCAATGAACACCTCATAGGCAAAAGTTACAGGAATTAAGGGGAGCAATTGACATTATATTTTACTATATTTATCTGTGGCAATTGGCATGAGGCAATTGGTGAAGAACAATGCAACCGTTTTGTACTTGCAATGATCTTTCTCAGATAAAGGAGGATTCTCTATTCTAGGTGACAGGACAGTGACCAGAGTGAGATTTCGATTAGCTCAGAAGTGTGCTTTGGACGTGATCTTATACAAGAAAGAAGGCACTGCGGTGCTTGTCGGTACAAACGACAGCGATAATGAGCGGGCGGCGGCATCACGTCGCGTTGAAGAACTCATGCTGAAGAGATAGAAAGTGGGAAGGTGAAACTGCTTTAATGCCGAGACTACTTTGTTAACGTTCACTGGGGGAAATGATGCAAGTGCACAGTTGGAGACTATACAGCTGTCTTTTTCACGTTGTGGCTCTGCAGGAGATGCAGGGCCCCATAGAAAAGGGTGTGTGTGTGTGTGTGTGTGTGTGTGTGTGTGTGTGTGTGTGTGTGTGTGTGTGTGTGTGTGTGTGTGTGTGTGTGTGTGTGTGTGTGTGTGTACTTGTGTGTGTGGTTGTCTGGAGCGAATCTCTAAAACTGCCAGGAGGACTGATCAGTTGCCAAAATGTCTCGTGCACACTCACTGCCATGCAGTATAGGCCAGGGAAGTATACCTCCACACATTACATTTTTTGCGGTTGATATGTTTAGACATATTTAGCGTTATTTGAATTGAATGTCTCAGCGGATCAGGCTGAATGTCTAAATAATATGTATGTCGCACATCATAGATATGTCATCATTCAATGGCCCAAACCACACCAAAGGGTTGAGACGGTTTTAGAGTTAACCCCAAGGCCATTAAACGGCCATTAAACACGGACAAGACACAAGACGGGTGTTTTTTTTAGGTGTGATTGAGGCCTCAGACTCACTAACAATAAAACACTAGGGGAGCATTACATAAATGATGGACATCATTTATCTTTGAAGGTTGATCGATTCCTCACATACAGTAGTCTAAATCAGTATTCGATTCCATTAATATGTATTGAATAACTATGAAATATTCAAGACATAATTAATCAGATATGCTTTTACTTCAATACAATGGTTTTCCCCCTTTGCAGAGCTGCACTAATAATTAAAACATTACATTAAAAAAACCGAATCACTGCGTCCTCCTCTCCTCTGTCTAGCATATGTTCTCCTGCCACTCTTCTTTCCCCACCAACCTGTCTTCCATGTTTCCAAACAAAATCACTCCGAAGCTGTCCCTGTTTGTCTGCATGGTAACGGGACTACATAGGACACCTGGGTATATAGGCTTTCAGCTGAAATTGCACACAGCTGTGCGATTACTCATTTTATTGTATTGTAAATGTTCTGCTAAAGATTGTCTATATAATATTTCAATATGGTCACTGCAGAAATGCACAAAACTTGCCAACATTCTGCCAATGTTTTATAGGTGATGGGGTGTGGTTGTGAATGAAAAAAGAAAGAAAGTGGTCATTGAATGCATTTTGTGTGAAAGCAATGTAAAATGATTCACAGTTTGGTCCACATAAGACTTCTGTCTCACTGATTGTGTGAGGAGTTTTGACAACGTTAGTTTTGATGAGTTAATGTATGTTGGGGGGGGGGGGGCAAATACCAAATACCTTCCTCACCTTAATTTTAATTTTCAAGTTGGCAAGGATGTGAGAACAGGCCTGAATCACCTCCAGATTCAGAGCAAAGGTTGGAGGTGATTCATGGCAGTCAGTTCCAGTATATTCAGTTCCACACAACCACTATATTACAAATCTCGAAAAAACCGAGTAAAGAGGAATGCTCAAATCAAATCTACATGCTTTAGCCATGACCTTGTAAAGGAAAACTACAGTTTTTCAACGTAAATCCCTTTGTTCTTGATGTTAGGAGATGAATAGTTCATCATCACATGGAATGTGCACCCGGTGGCGCGATGTTGCGCAGTGACGTAGACTCTGTGGGGGGCGGTGGGGCTCAGCCCCCATGAGGAATTAGACCTGAATATACAGGGGGCCGCGTTGCCTGTCCCCTTGTACACATGCAGATCCGGCATTCAAATGCTAATCTGGTGGCTTAATTGTTTTCACCTGCCAGGTAAGGTATGCATACAGTACTGCATTTCTGCTTAGGCTACTTGTTCACAATGAAACCACCACCACCAGCAAGAACACCCTGGCTGGCAACAGCAATGCCAGCCTGCCGTTGAAACCTGCCGCCGACCCAGCGACAGAACACAGAACCTGCCGAGGCCGGACAGAACTAGTCTCTGACTGTCTACATTCACTGCACCGCAATTCATGCCCTGAATTTAGTTATGCAGGATGTTGTCCAAAACATCAAAGAGTGCCAGGATTTCATGGTAGTTGTCCGTGACATAATAACACCGATCAGAAATTCACCAAAGCGACTATAGCCTGGTTTAAGGAGTACCAGAATCATGGCATTTTAACATGCTCTTCTGTAATCTAAACACGGACAAAAAAAGTGTTACAAATAAGTGTTTAGAACCTAAACGCTTGGGTTTAGTGTGAAACGGAGAAAAAATATATATACAGTATATACTTTTTTCACCCGCTGCAGCAGGGGGTAGCGGGGGGAGGGGTTTATAAAAAAAACATTTCGTTCTTTTGAAGTCATATTTTTGCCACACTATATTTTCTCATCTCCTCACGTCAGAAGAAAGGGGATTTAGGTTGAAAACAGCCAACGTTTTCCGTTTTAAGGCTTCATCTTAAAGATGATCAGTCGTCGAGACGCTGACGGATCAGATTGGGTATAGTCTCGAGAGCAGAGCAATTAAGGCGTCCCACGCCAGCTGCTTATTGCCTCATCTATGCTCCGTCGCGCGACGGCGGCGACGACGTCGACGTCGCACGGCAAAAACAGCAGACCTACCAGCCGGGCTGACCGAAAGTATGAGAAAGAAAGTATGAATCGGGGCTTTTAGCCTGAGAGGAGTGACCTCCTCCCATCAGAACGGGTTCACGTGTCTGCTCAGCCGTACATCATCCAGAGCATCAATCCACAACTCACTCTCTCACTCTCTATACCCCTGCAAGGGAGGGGGGAGGGGGGGGGGGGAGACCATCAATCCATGATGACAGACCCTCCGACATTCATCACGGGCAAGAGAGAGGGAGAACCGACGTGTTTGTGTGTTCTTGGAAAAGTGTGCATGTTTTGTGCATGTGTGAAGGCGTGTGTGTGTGTGTGTGTATGTGTGTGTGGGGAGTGCCCCACCTCAATAAATCATGTGTGATAACTGCACATCTATAAATAAAGGCCTCAATATGGGCTGAGCCATTGCTGACAGCCCATCCGTTCCAATCGCTTGGCACGGGCCACGGGGTGAATGTATGTGTGTGTGTGTGTGCGTGCGTGCGTGCATGGGTTGTGCATGGCCACTACACATGTGTGCACACACAGACTCTAAACTATGCAAAGTATAGGCCTACAATGCCAGTCCATACCACCTGTCTTTGAGATTGGAAATGCCTACCCTTGGTGCCAATGTGTCATCTTCCTGTGTTGTACAAGTGTGACAACAGACATGAGCCATTACAATGTGTACAACTTTTACTTTATATACCAACAAGAAACATATATATATACAGTACACATTGAGATATGTCGGCAATGATGGCAGTATATGATGAAATGGCTAATGAACACCTCTACGGATAACAGCCGACATGTTTGACAAGACGGGGGAAGAAACACACCATTTCGATGTACACCAACATATAGGGAGTTCAACCACACACAGGGTAGCAATTAAAATGGATTACAAACACAATAAATCACACTTATAAAAGCCGCTTTACACTCGCGAGGCGAGCATTTGTCGACGGCGTCAGCCGACAAAAATGCCAACTCTTTTCCCGTTTTGAGAATTCCGTTGTTTTTGTCAGTCGACGGCATCGACAGACACTCGTCTTACGGGTATAAGACAGCGCAAAGAGCGAAGAGAGAATAAAGAACTGACAACCCCAACGCTGATTAACAAACGGAAATGAGGTCAACGAAACGGAAACAAAAAGAAGAGTCAAATACAGAAAAAGGGAAGAGAGGAGAGAGCGACAAACGACGACGGAGACAGAGCATCGGCTAAAGTAGAAACAGGTATGATTATTTTCTATCTTCTTTTTTTTTTTACCGAAAAAGCCACACATATATAAGGAGACAAAATGAAACCAAAGGAAGACATCAAGCAGGGAGAGGTTCATCGGCTGTCAGACAGATGTTGGAAGCCCCCAGAGTAGACCCCATTCCATCCCTCCTTCCCTCCCTCCTCTCCCCGCCTACCCCCTCCCTGGCAAATCACAGTGTTGATTTTGTCGACTAAAACTATGAGAAAGAATGTTCATTGACCACCTTTTTTCACTGGCGAAAACTAAATGGAAACTAAATGAAAACTAAACCATAATGACTAAAGGTAAGACGAAATATATTGACAAAGGGACTAGTGGAGAAGAGATCCAGTATAAGTCATTTTACACCGGCGAAGATCTACAGGCTCACAATGCGTCGTGGCCGCTACACGTTGTGAGCTTGTAGATCGGCTATTTTCAGCAAGTGTAAAAATCATCATCAAGGCCCGCCAAAATACATTTCAGTCGACTAAATCAACTGTACATTTATCGACTAAAATCGCATGATATTTAGTCGACTAAAACTAGACTAACACTAACACATTCCGGGGGGGGGGGGGGGGGTGTCGGAAATGTGACTGAAACTAAAATGAAAACTATTCAAGAGACTCTATAATATGACTATAAAACTAAAAACCAAAATCAACACTGGCGAAGGGGAGTCAACAGGGGCGCACGATGGGGTATAGAGAGAGAGAGAGAGAGACGAGAAGAGGGGGGAAAAAACACAGCACACACACAGATGGGGAGGCTGACTACTGACCTAGCCTGCCGCCCTTACGAGACACCTGTGGAGGTTTCGAGGGTTTCGAGGTTGGGGCATCTTATGACGGGGGGGATGGGGGGGAGGTGGATAGAAGGAAAAACAACAAGCTTTTAAACAGGCAGAATAAGTCATAATTCTCCATACTGTATCTGCTATTTATATGCAAATGTATTTATGGCAAATCATAGATATGTTCTTGTAAAAAGGGGAACGGTGAGTTATTCTAAACAGGGGACACAGATTGTGTGACCGACTGACTGCCGGGCAGAAACAGTTTTGCTATAGGGAAGGGATTGACCTGTCTGTATGCAAATATGTCTGTCTATATAGCAGCCTCTACGGCTTATAAATCTGACTTAGACTTTGTCGTACAACGGTGCAACTTACTGAAAATAACTGATATTCAGACAGACACACACGATCAAAAACCCACAATGCATTGTGTTACCTTTTCTTTGGGGGAGTGGGGGGGGGGGGGCACTAGTCGTACGACCAAGCATAAATCAGGCTTTAGTTTAGTGTCTTGTCTTGTCTGTTTGCCAGACTGTCTGGTTTAAAAGTCTTTGTTAAAGGAATCAGTTTTTTTTGTCTGTCTGTCATTATGTTGAGCCCTGCCTGTCAGTGTATTCTCTTGTGCATTATACTGTCTGCATGTCTGTCTTTAATAGGGGATGAGTGCCAGTGATGAGTGAACCTGCCTGTCTTTCATCACAATGACAAAAGAGAGAACTATCTGGAGAGGGGATGAGGAGAGGATGGGAGGGGGGGTGTGTGATTTGCACCGCTCTCTTGTTAACTGTGCACCAGGAGAGAAGAGAAAAAGGGGGGAACGGATATACTCTCGGTTCATAGCCAGGCTAACGCTCCTAGCTCCCGTTCCTTCACTGCAGTAAAGCCCCCCTGCTCTGCAATAAACATTTACCATTAAAACATTTCATCTCAGAAAAGAGCCTTCCTTGGTGCACTGCGGTGCAACTTAATCTCTTCTAGTATATACCCCCCCATTCTGCTTTACTGTATAATTAGCAGTTAAAAAGCAGCCATAATTGAATATGAATAATAATAATAAGTTGAAATGTGAATGTTTGTTTGGGGGGGGGGGATATCTCACTCTCGATCTTGGATTTGGTTGATGACATAACCGGTGTTCCGAGTTGTAGCCTAATAATAATAATAATAATAATAATATATTGTGATCACAGCAATATCATAAGACTATAGGGGTAATGTCACACTAACAGACACAATAATATTGTGTGTGGGCGACATTCAGGCTGCTCCAGATTACATGGAGACAGATGTGTGAGGCTGCAGGCTATGTATATGGAACAGGTGGAATGTTTTCGCATCGCCTTTCAGAACACCGCGGAGGAATTGTATTGTAGGCTACAGTACAGTACAGTACAGTACAGTACAGTACAGTACAGTACAGTACAGTACAGTACAGTACAGTACAGTACAGTCTCTCCAGCGGTTCAGATGTATGTGTGAGCCCTAGGACTGCGGTAATGCCTCGGCTCCAAAGAGAGGGGCGGGGTGGGGATGGTGTGGTGGGGGTTGTATCTCCAGACTCCATACGCACTCAAACAGAAACAAAAAAAGGAAAAAGGAGGGGGGGGAAAAGCCCTATACTACAGACTAGCTACTGACCTGGTCGCCGGCGAACGGCGGGTCTCTTCTTGCCGCTGCAGAAACGGACTTTGCTGAAGACCCCCAAGAAATGCCTCTCGCACAGAGACCGGGGGTCTTTGCTGCTGGGACTAGGTCGACGTTTGGTCGTGATGACCCGGTCGCTGT
>NC_139709.1:33770678-33998178 GCF_964188405.1 Protomyctophum parallelum | reverse complement strand
CTTCTACTTTGCAGTATTTATACTTTTACACTCAAAAAAATGTGAGCACTTTTTCCACCACTGTACAAATATATTTGACATGAAACATCTGTATACCGATTGCACCATGTTTGCTTAAAGCACATTATATCAGCATAAATGTCAGCAGTTAAATATTAATTATTGTCTTAATGTCTTGAAGCCAAGCAAATGTCATGACGACTTACACTTACAGCAAATTAAAGTTGTTTGTTTAAATGTATTTGTATTTGCTGTGAATCAGCTCTTATACTTTTATAATTTAGGTCTGTTCTTTGTTGTTGTGTTTGTCAATGGAAATACGTCTTTGCATGGGCTCTATAGCGTTTCTATCCACTTCAGTGAAAAGCATGTACTTTTCTTTTAACATGACGTCCAAGTAAATCAAATCCTACCATCGTTCAACTTCAAATCACACATCTGTGTTGCATTTCACACTCTCAATTTGTATTTCCAAATGTATGGTATACATTCTTACAGTGTGCAGGCTACTGCACTGGAGTGGTTCCCAAACCTTTTCATGTCAAGGACCCCCAAATTGAGACTAAACAGCCCACGGACCCCCATTTGAAAACACATGCCAGGGACCCCCCATAAGAGACTCCCAGTTTAACTTTAATTAGTCTACGGACCCCCCATTTCTATCTCTGGAAACCCAATGTATATTGTAAAATCAAAGTGAATTTAACTCTGAATGTGTACCCTAACGGGTCCATTTGGTTCCATTTGTACACTCTCAAAGTTACAGACCTATAAGGGTCCATTTGGTTACAAACTATCATTTAGCTGCAGGGGACCCCCTGGAACTCCATCAAGGACCCCTGGGGGTCCCCAGACCCCACTTTAGGGAACCACTGGCCTACTGTACTCTGTACTGTATACTGCACTTGATGTGACCAAACGCAAACATTTAGTAATAATGCTGGCAGATTCACACTACACAACAAATAAAACAAGATTCTGTTTCTGGTGACTGAGAACTGCATACAATCTTCGAAGAAGGCGAGGCTATAGGCCCAAAGTTCATCAGGTGTGCTCTAACTTTTCCAGATAATGCTGTGACTATAAGTCAACATTGATCAAATGATCACATGTATGCTGAAATACAAAGCAACGGAAAGAAAAAAAATTCCTGAGTGTGCATTTAACTCATATAATTAACGGAGCTCTTAAAAGGGATATTTCACTTTCAAACATGTTTGGGGTCATTTTAATATCTACTCAGGCTTTTGTGAGCAGTCTGAGCACCACACTTTTACGTTTTGACATTGCTTGATTCAGTAATTACAGATAGGCACCTATACAAACCCATTGTAACTTTAAACTGCATTTTAACCATGATAGAGTCATATACCGCCCTCCAAATACACGAGGGGGCCATATCTTTTCATACATTATATTTTAAAAGAATATTGTATTTTATTCTTCTCATTTTACAAAATAATTATACAAAATAAATGACCCCCCCCCCCCAAAAATACAGACCCCTTACGTATTAGGAATGCAGTATGACTCAAATGTATTAAATGTACTAGTATATAGCCTGACAGCGTGTTCGCGGGTTTGAGTCCCGATAACAACCTTTCAGTGGTGGAAAGTAACTACCGGTAAGTACTTTTACTTAAGTGCTGTACTTAAGTACAATTTTGAGGTATTTGTACTTTACTTGAGTATTTCCAATTTCCAATACTTTTACTTCTACTCCACTACATCTCAGAGCCAAATTCTTTACTTTTACTCCACTACAATTATTTGAAAACTTTAGTTACTAGTTACTTGGAGGATTTTAATTTTGATTTAAAAACATACATTAACCACTTAAACCCTATACATTTCGGCCATTTGAAAATAGCCGATCTACAAGCTCACAATGCGTCCCAACGCGACGCATTGTGAGCTTGTAGATCTGCTATTTTCTATAGATTTTGTACACATTTTGAACTTGTGAAATGGCACATTCTGCACAATGAGTACTTTTACTTACATTTTCAATTCCGTACTTACTTGTAACAAAGTAGTTGTAGCTGTAGTTGTAAGTATTGGTACTTTTACTTAAGTAAAACAATTGAGTACTTTTTCCACCACTGCAACCTTTGCTGCATGTTTCCCCCCCATCACTCTCCCTGTCTCCCCCCAAAAAAATATAAAAAAATAAAAAATAAAGAAATTAAGTCTTAATGGTACAGAATTTCTAAAATGAAGATAGTACCAGTGGTTCCCAAACCTTTTTGGCCATGCACCCCCTGTTACCTCCTGACCTATAGGCTATAGCTGACGCATCCCCCCTCATGGAAATATAAATTGCATAAGCTATATAGGGACATACATTTCCTATTTATCCACATATATGCACTTATATGAACCTGAATATGGGTTATATATGCAGCATATAGGCTATATTCTGCATATACTTGCCATATATTGACATAATATGTTAATATATTTAAAATAAAACCATAGCACCACCATTAGCCTTTTCATGTCACGCACCCCCTAGAGGGCCTAGAAGGTTCTCGCGCACCACAAGGGGTGCACGCACCACAGTTTGGGAACCACGGTGTAGAGGTACTTAACCTCAGACAAAACAACTTATAAATAAGAATAAAGAGTTATCTGAAGAACTTGACTTGACCTCTATGGGATGGAAAAACTTTGGTTTTGATTTGACTGAAAAATACATTAATTTGCCCCAATATAAAATACTAATACTATAATAAAATATATATGTATTGCAACATCAGAAATGATGTATACCCGGAATTATAGGTATATATAACACAACGTATAGAAGCAAGTGAAGTTTGGAGGACGATTGGCGACGTATTTCATGATATCTTGATGCCACCGTTATACTTATAACTCAATTTCTGAGGTTTTAGATTTTTTCTCACAACAACACCAACTTTGATGAGGCTGTAATGCTTTGTTTTAAAAAATATATGGTTTTCTTTATTTCCTGAAATTTTTTAATTTTTAATTTCCTGAAAAATGAACATTTTGGAGTTATGTTTTTTTTTATTCTTTATTTTCCCAGGGAAGTAGCTGAGCACAGGTGCTCATTTTCAGCAACGCCCTGCACATAGAAACACACACACACACACACACACTCACACACACACACACACACACACGCACACACACACGCACGCACACACGCACACACACACACACACACACACACACACACACACACACACACACACACACACACACACACACACACACACACACACACACACACACACACACACACACACACACACACACACATCCACTCTCTAGTATAGCCACCCCCAACTGCTGTGTATTCCCCACGTTTACTATGGAAAAACAAACAAAGGCAGGTGCAAACTTCAGACATATATATATATATATATATATATATATATATATATATATATATATATATACGCTGGCCAGGTGCAAACGTTTAAGGCCCTTTCTAAAAAAACGCCCTTCACTAGAAAGTCCCTGGGAGGTGGTTTTGGCACAGTGCCCCGAATGAGAACTCTCAAAACGCTCTCTGCTGTTCCGGCTTCACATTGCAACTCCCTGAGGCAGCATATGGTTTGGGGGAAGTGACACTATGTCCTGCAGGAAATCGGAGGTTTTTCCCCCCAGCCACGGTATATATCTGCAGTGTTAAGTGTGCAGGTGTTTATTTGAAAAGTGAAGAGTTCGTCTATAGTTTTGTTTTGTTCCCTGGAATGCAGTGTTGTTTTTTGATTTGAGTTTTAGTCATAGTCTCTTGAATAGTTTTCATTTAGTTTTTTAGAACAAAATTGGTGGGCCTTGATGCCGTCGTAATGACAGTTTCTTTCACTTACTGAAATGCTGAATGCAACCAACTGTAAAATGACTTATACTGGATCTCTTGTCCACTAGTCCCTTCCTAACATTTGTTGACGAAATTGTCCGTATATTTAGTCTTAGTTTTAGTGTAGCTGTCATTAAGATTAAAAGCTGCCTTCAGAATTAAAAGTTAATTTATAAATAACTACATAAGTTAAGAAGTTCATAATGTTTTTTGTTTAATGTCAATTTCATGTTTCTATGTGTTTCTACTTTATTTCAATGTATATTGAGGTGAGATTTATGTTGATTGATTGACTAAAGTCACTTTAACCTCTGAGCAGTTGAAGCCTGATCTGCTGATTGAGCAAGGGTGGTTTCGATCACTGGTAATTAGCAGAGCAGGGCAGAGACAGTTCATTCTGAGAGAGAGCTTCAGCGTGCAACAGCTAAAATGCATTGCTGCTGCCACATGTAGATCTGCTGTTTTCCAGCCCATGATATCAGTTAAAATCAATACACTGATACTGAGAAGATTTCCCCCGTTTATTCCCCCCAAAGTGGATGCGGCCAATGAGTTCTCACGGCATTTAGCAGCCAAATAAATGTCTGTACAACAAAAAGAACGCCTTGTGACGTATCTACCCACGGAGGGGGTTACATTTAGTCTCCATTGCTTAGTTTTTATTTAGTTTCCATTTAGTTTTCGTCAGTGGAAAAAGGTATAGTCAACGAACATTTTTCATCTTAGTTTTAGTCGACGAAATCAACACTGCCAAATCATCGCTATCGTCTTTTAAATATATATTAAAGAGGATTTCCTATTGTACTTTTAGGCTATTCAATTATTCATTGCCAACACACGTATCAGTATGAGTACTAAACGACACAATGTAACAGTATCCCCTGACAGTCACAAGTGAGCCACAATAATTGTTAAGCCACAACAATTACCATACCTTTGTCTCCCTAAAGGCTCATAACGGAGACACCCAAAGCCGGACGATCAAAGTGAATTTGAACCACAAAGAAAGTTCCGTCTAAGCTTGCAACACACAGTAAACGTTTCGGAAGTAGCAATCAGTGAGAGTGTAAAAGAGCCATATACGTATGATGTTCTGATATTGTTTTAGTACTCATCTGATGACGTCACAAAGAGGAGCCTAAAACAATATAGATATCATATGTATTCATCTAAGCCTAGTGGTTTTCAACCAGCCATCCGGGGACCACCAGTGGTCCTTGAGGCGGTTCCAGGTGGTCCCTAGCTAAATGATATGATATGAAGAAAAATGTTGAAAACCACTGGTCTAAGCATGGTTCCATCAGCCTTAACTGCATTCAAGTCGACTTTGATAGCAAACATATATATATACGGCACATCACATGCAATCATTGTTAACTTTGAGCCACTGTGCTGAGACATGAGATGACTCATAATCTTAACACCTGATTGAGGTCATGCAGAAAGTTCACCTCACAGAAATGTGTGAAATCACAGGAACGTGCATGATGACGGATCGCGTTCTAGCCTATATTTTGGGTCCTAGAGAGAGAGAGAGAGATCCGCAGGGTGCATGCTGCTTTTGGTACAAACCACCCCCCATAGGAATCAGCTGTGCTTAATGGAGATTCTAATTGTCTCTGCCCTGAATTTGAGAGCCATTTGTACTGAGACTACCGGAACTGAGAGGGATAGCATGTTCCTCTGGCATGCCATGCCGTTTACAACCTCCCAATGAAATGCCTCTTTGTCACGTGAAAAAGAAGCGCAGCTGGAGGTCGGCTAGGCCGAGGGCGACATACGACTCATTTTATTCCAAATCAGCCTCATGGTGGCACTAAAACAGGCCAATTTCTGTTTTTAGCTATAACTGCATCGATCTGTATACAACTTATGTATGCGCACTCCCTAGAGGCCATGGAAAAACATTGTCCCTGCATCCCTCCACATCTGCCGGTTATAGCGCCACCATGAGGCCGATTTCTGCAAAACACATTGCTTATGTTAGTCACACAGACTTCATCCTTATCTCACGCGAATCGGTACAAAATCGGTACACATGATCTCTGTAGTCATGTGATCATTGGGATCGTTGGATTTATTAGATTCTACACTGATTGGCTAACATTGCCTTCCAAAGTTTTCAGGAGTGGCCCGTTTCGTTCAAAATGCTGCACCTGTCCTGCTCATCCAGAATTCTATCCTCAGAGATGCTATGAGTGATCTGGCTCTGCATTTTCTCAACAAAATGAAGAAAATTCAAAAAACAAAACAAACAAAAAAACATGTTTATGTTTTCTCCTAAACATTTTGCCAAACATCTCACACAGTCCTATCTATCCTCCTGGTGGAGACCTGTGCCCAGAAGGGCACTTTTTCTAGTTTGTTGGTTAAATTGTCAATAATATTTAGTCTTAGTTTTAGTCATCATAGCTTAGTTTTCATTTAGTTTCCATTTAGTTTTCGTCAGTGAAAAAAGGTAGTCGACAAACATTGTTTATACTGTAGTTTTAGTCGACGGAATCAACACAGCTGGAGATTACTTCCTCCCCAGATCAAACAGCAGTGGTGGAACTAAGTACATTTACTTAAGTACTGTACTTAAGTACAGTTTTGAGGTATTTTTTATACTTTACTGGAGTAATTTCCAGTACGTTTACTTCTACTCCACTACATCTCAGAGGCAAATATTGTACTCCACTACAATTATTTGAAAACTTTAGTTACTAGTTACTTTGTAGATTTGTATACATTTTGTACAAAACCTACATTAACCACTTCAACCCAAAATAAAATTTGGTGCTTTGAAAATCGGCTATTTTGAAAACAATTTGAGTATTTGAAAACTTGAAACGAGACATTCTGCACAATAAGTGCTTTTTCTTTGAGTACTTTAAGTAAATTTTGATGCCAATACTTTTGTATACTTTTACTCAAGTACATTTTGAATTCCAGACTCTCTTTTTTTGTTTCACTTGTAACGGAGCAGTTCTACAATGCAGTGTCGATACTTTTACTTAAGTAAAACAATTACAGTACATTTCCCCCACTATACTGCCAGTATATGGGTTGGCAGTGACTATAGGTGGGACTAGACACATGGGGTGGAATTGGCAATGATTAAATTGTGGCGACAGAAGATTGGAAAACAACAACAATAACAGAACCTATAGATAGAGAATAAAGCATATCCCAGTCCAGAGACCCTGGGCAATTCTTTGTAACTGTCAGCAGCATTGCAGTGTAGCCTGAAGCACAACTGCAAAGACAGGTGTCTTGGGCTTGGTGCCAAATGTATAGGCTACTATACTGTTGTGTATAGCTGACTTCCTCTCTTCAATCTATTCTTTGTCACGCATGGAAACGCTGGATTTATTGTAAAAAAAAAAAAGAAAGACAAACGTTTGCAATGTTGTCCCCTAAAACAAGTGCGAAAATAATTGCTTCTGATGCGAAGCCATGCACGTTGAGATTTGCGTGGACTGAAGGATACAGGTATAAGGCCATGAATAGCCTACTATCTGCACTGAAACTTGTGTACCTCAGAATATTATTGTTATGGCGCTATCCGTGGTGCTGAAACATATATAGGGGGCTGAAACTTGTGTATATAATATATACCTCAGAGTATTATCGGTTATTGCTATATGGCGCTGGCGCTATCCACGGTGCTGAAACATATGCCTCGTCCTCTGGGCTGAAAACTTGTGTATACCTCAAGACAGTGTTATTGCTATGGTGCTATCCATGGTGCTGAAAACACATATGCCTTGTTTGTTTTGGGGCCCTTTTTATACTGCTGACGTTTCAGGCCCTGCACGTTTGATGACTTGATCCCTATATAGCGTCCGCGGTGGTCCTTTAAACCTTCCATATAGAGGCATTATCATAATACGGTATATCGTCATGACTGTCTGCAAATATATCCCCGAGTATGTGATAAAGTAATTGGGGGTCGTTCCCCCCCCCCCCCCCCCCCCTCTCTCTCTCTCTCATCTCTGTAGAGTTTGGATGACGAGTTCCCGGCGCACTGCCGTTGCCGTCACTGCGCCGAGCTCTCTCTCTCTCTCCGCGGCGGCAGCGAGCAGAGACAAAACTCGGGACAGATGCACAGCAAAAGGAGAGGCTCTCTTATTTTCTACTGCAGACTCGAAAGATGTTACTCACACACTCGCGGGTGGCCAATGAAAACGCTCTATATCTCCCCCCCTATTTTCCCCACTGCTCAAGAGAGAAAGCACGCAAGCAAAGGGTAGCTATATATATATTTATATATATATATAAATATATATAAATATATATATATATATATATGAGCCATAGTTGCTGCTATATGTGTGTGTGTGTGTGCTTCTCACCGTTAACGATAGTGGTCGTCTTCGATCGTTGTCCACAGAAACACTGCAGCATATGCGCTCCTTTCTGAAGGAATGGCCTCAGAATCCTCATTGATTTGGGTTGGTGGGAGCCTTTCCTCTCAATCCAAGCAATCGGACATAACGCTATCACAACACAGCGGGGTCAGCGGGTAGCATAGCGTCGCCACCACCTCGACTAGAGCAGCCAAGCCAGCCCAGGTTCACACACCAACCAGCCCTCAAACCGCCGGAAGGGCACAGTCTGCAGGACAAATTACGCTAAAACGAGGCATCTTGAGTGTTGCTCTCTCTCTCTCTCTCTCTCTCTCTCTCTCTCTCTCTCTCTCTCTCTCTCTCTCTCTCTCTCGCTCTCTCGCTCTCTCTCTCTCTCTCTCTCCCTCCTCGGTCATTCGCGTTTACAGCGCATGCACTTCTCTGCCACCACGACAAGGCAACGCAAGGACGTTAGAATTAGAATGTGTTCTTAATTGTACACCCCCCCCCCTGTCTATATACGCGTCTTTACCAGCAGCGGACGTAATAGCAGGAAAAAGGGGTGTGTGGGGGGGGGGGGGGGGTGGAGAGCCAGCGAGAGAACTGGAAACGAGAGGGGGTAGGAGCGAGGGAGAGGGGGGTGCTGGTGCGAGCGTTGAACGCCAAAGTTAAACTGCAGGGGTAAAGTGGCAGTATACTGGCCATGGGTGAGGTAATGCAGAGCTGCACAATCCAAGGCAACGGGCAGCTGCAGGTGATCGGGTCGCTTATTGCTGCACAGTTTTTTTTCCAATGTTTTGAATGGTCCACTGGGGAGCAGTCAGTGGACACAACGCATAAGCTATATAGTACGTCACTCACGGCACAGTTTTAAAGACAACGCATAGGCTGCATTAGGCTATATAGTATAAACATTAAGTGATGAAGTAAAGTTAATTTGGCGCAAAAACTAACGTGCCAAGTCAGGGTTTTAACGACCGCTATATCATCTCACCGTTCAATATGTGTCAGATTCGCGTTCATCGCGAGCCCAAACACAGAGGTTATCTCACAGGAGAGAGAAGAGAAGAGGAGAGAAGAGAAGAGGATAGGAGAGGAGAGGAGAGAACAGAACAGAACAGAACAGAACAGAACAGAACAGAACAGAACAGAACAGAACAGAACAGAACAGAACAGAACAGAACAGAACAGAACAGAACAGAACAGAACAGAACAGAACAGAACAGAACAGAACAGAACAGAACAGAACAGAACAGAACAGAAAATGAAGTAAAGGAAATTACATGAAAAAAGGCCACCCTTGAACTTTAATTTTCTGGAAAAACTGTAGCAAAAGTTCTTTGCGTCAGTGTTAAACATATATAGCACCCCAAACTGGGACAAAAAAGTATCTTTAATTAAGGGTCAATATTATGACAACTTCAAGCCTTATCTCTCACTTCTTGTCAGTTAAAGCATAGCACTCCAAAGCACGGACTCGTTTGTTCAAACGCAATTCAGTAACCAAGGCGAACACAGATTAGAACTTATATTTTCGTATAAGGTTAACAGTCAGTGGACAGAGTGAGTGACACATATCACCTGGAGTGTATACAGCTCCAAAAAATGATTCACAGCTTTGTACACTAGGGGGAGCCATAACATAAAACATGACACTAGCTGGAGTGAGCCTGAGTTTTGAGCAAAATAATGGTCAATGGGTTATACCACCATGAATGTAATTATGTTCGAGGGTGGACAAGCGCAGAGAGAAAATTGTTCCTCCTCTCTGCTTACATGTGCTTATAGAACCAGGACACACTGCACAGCCACGCAGCAGTGACTTTACAGAAATTACTTTCATTTATAAAAGTTATGTTTGTGTCCCTGCACAACCTTGAGCCACAACAAGGCACAATAAATTGTATTCCATCAACTGGTTATAGGCCGGAATATATGCCCTTACAATGTATAGGCCTATACTGTATAACACTGTGTACAAAGAAGGATGTTTTTTCTGACGAATTCCTTACTGTACTTCACCCAAATAACTGTGTGCCGATAACATACAGTGTGTGTGTGTGTGTGTGTGTGTGTGTGTGTGTGTGTGTGTGTGTGTGTGTGTGTGTGTGTGTGTGTGTGTGTGTGTGTGTGTGTGCGTGCGTGCGTGCGTGAGTGCATGTATATGTACACATACACACACACATACACATACACACACATACACATATATATACATATACATATACATATACATATACATATACATATACATATACATATACATATACATATACATATACATATACATATACATATACATATACATATACATAATTATACATATTTGATGTGTGTTGTCTACGGAAAGTGCTAAAGGAACTGCCAAAGAATGCAACATTTATTGTAAAACTGACAATTAAGTTGTGTCATAATTGTATCACACTATATATAGTTGCTTTGGGTGGGCAAAAAAAAGAAGACTCCAACAATAGCGTTCATGCAAATAAGAAAAGGTCAGGGAGGGAAAGAGGCAGAAGGGGAACAGGGCGGGGAGGGGGAGCTGGCATCGGACCCAAAGTGAGAGATACAGTGATGCTGCTGTTTTATACCACAAGTTCTCTATGCCGTTGTCCCACTGCAGAGAGCCTATCACCTCTATATACCACAGAGAAATAGGAAGAGAACGGCAGAGTGAGAGAGGGAGAGAGAGAGAGGGGGGGGGGGGGGACAAGGACAGGCATGAAAGAGAGACAGAAACAGAGAAGTGGAAGGGATAGATACTGTATAGGAGGGATGGGGAGGATGGAAATGACATATACAGACCTCCCTATGGAATAAACAAGCTCATACCAGAGAGTATAGGAGTGCGTCGTGCAATAATCAAACTATCATTGATTTATTAGAGTATACATTTTTGGGAGGAAATAATTTAAAGAAAGAAAAAAATATATATTATTTGTTGCCTGACATCGTTGCACGATAACTACAAAAAGACGTTGGTTAATCGGGACTAATATATTCAGTTGATATAGTTTGCAGCCCTGCTATAAGATCACTGGGGTATAACTAAACTTGACTGAGGAGCCTTTGCCATTGGAACATTTTGAATTTTCGCTTTTTTTCATGTCATATGAAACTTCAAATAGAGATATTGGTTGTTCAGTTTGACCCACCAGTTTTTGGAGATATGGCTTATAGAGTAAAGTCTTGCAGAAAACAGCGAGTTGAGAAAACAGGCTTGAAAGGTTCACTTCTGTGGACTCTAACATCACACCTACAGGCTACAGCTACATGTTCAAGCATTTATTTCATATTTAAATGTCGATTTCAGCTCTGATATTTATTTCAGACAAGCTCTAGTATGTGAAGAGGATGCCTGCAGTGCTATTAACTCATTTTGGATTTTAAAAAAAAATCAGTTTTTCTCCTGGAGGTTGCAGGATGGCAGGCTCTCAGTCACACAGGTAAGCCAGCTAACCTGTGTGTGCTCAGCCAATATGCAGAAGGCCAAATAACGTTAACTTTAATCTCTACAGGCCAATAGCCAAATAATCTTGGCAAAACAAAACCAATGAACAACATCGGAGTCTGTACAGTTAAAATGGAAATCCTATATAACAACTTATTTTGTGTCTTAACTTTTTATCATCTTTAGGCTACTGTATATATGTCTTCCATAGATAAAGGATATTATATTTAAATAATAAGGCACAATGCTTTCTTCCCTTTGAATTGCGTTAATAGTTTTTTTAAATATCATTATTAAACTATCTATATAGCATAAAGTAATTGAACTTTCAGTCTCACTCCACATGATTTGACTCCCGCAGACTCACTGAAAAGCATAACCGTGAAACAGGGTATATATCTATTTAAAAGCTCTACTTTGGCAGAGATTGACATTGGCACAGTTGGCAAAAATATTAAACTTATTTTGTGTGTCACTTACAGGTTTACAGCACAGATGGCTTCTCTAGGTGGATTAATAAATGAGCAAAACAAACCACTTCTCATAAGTTACACATTATATACTGTATACATAGACTAGAACATTAACCAAAAAGGTGATAGTATAATGCTCTGGATTTGGCCCAAATTATGTCAAGCTTGTCAACTGTGCTCCAAGACAAGCTCAGCGAGCTGAGCATACATATACAGTACATGCCTGACTTCACCTGCAGGGATTAGCTAACAGGCAGGAAACAGCACGTGTGGCTGAGTAAGCAGGTCTCGACCCGCAGTCTGGAGAACCACATGGCTGCATGCTCGCACCCCCCCCCCCCTCCTGCTCTATATGTATACCAACACATGAACTAACAGCCAATCACCAGTCACGCTCCTTAACCCATTTAGGCCATGACGTCGACATTTTTAAATAAAATAAAAATCGTCTAAATCCTGACAGTTTTCGAAATCGACAGTATGAAATACCTCATGTTTCTATATCAGTGGTGCTCAATATTTCATGTCAAGGACCCCAAAAATGACATGTAATTGACCACCGACCCCCATCTGAAAATAGGTTATTTGAGGAACACCCCCCCCCCCCCCCCCCCAGAAGTAAATATTTGAGTTAAAAACGTTCGCTCTGAAAGAATATGGATTCAATGTGCACCACATTTTCACGATTTAAAAAAAAATAGCAGATCTACAAACTCGTAGCACGGCACTCGGTGCTGCGCTACGAGCGTGCAATTTTTCAACAGTTAAAGTACAACATAATGCTTAAAACACCAAAAGTGGTTCCCGTCCAGAATGGGTTAAGTTGGAATGAATAAATATTGATTGTTTACCCCTACTGTATAGTATACAGTACTATACTCTATAGTGTACAGTTGTACACGCTGTATTACTAAAAGGCACCTTTATATTTCAGATTGTATAGTGTACAATGTTTATTGCCATTTGAACTCTATTGCTTTGTACATATAGCTTTGATTATTTTCAATTTCAGCTTATATCTGTCTATAGTCAATAGTAGCAGGAATTAATAATTGAGTTGTTGCTTAGACATATACGGTTGAGGGAACATAAGCATGCTCCTGTGCAAATATACCTCGCAATAAATAAATAAAAAAGCAAAGTAATGCATCTTGGGTGGCCAGTGAAAGCCTATTGTGACCTTGACCTTTGTCTCTGATTTCTTTCAACTTAAAAGTTGATCATCTCTAATACAGTGCAGCTGCTGCATCATTCCCACCAAGTTTAAAATAAATAATCTTGCCGTCTTGCCAAACACAAACAGACAGGACGGATCAGTCTTCATCAGGAAGAAGAGCGCGTGAGCTCAACACGGCACTCACTTGGTGAATTTTACCCATTCAGGACGGGAACCCCTTTTGGTGCTTTGGTGTTTTATGTTATACCTTAGCTATTGAAAAATATCAGATCTACAAGCTCGTAGCACGGCACTCGGTGCCGTGCTACGAGCTTGTAGATCTGCTATTTTTGAAAGATCTTTAAAATGTGTCGCAAATCTTTGAATGTATAGCGTCAGAACTCAAATCTTTGCTTCTGGGGGTGGGGGGGGGGGGGGGGGGTCCAGGAACAACATATTTTGAGATGGGGGTCCGTGGCCAAATACTGGGGGTCCTTGACATGAAAAAGGTTGAGCACCACCGATATAGAAACATAGGCTTTTCAGAAAACTGTTGGAAGCCTTTTGTGAATCGACCTCAGTCCAAAATGTGATAAATCAGTTCTGGAGCCCTGCAGACAGTGTGTGAGCAGTTTTCTTTCTTTCGACAGCTTGTTTGCCTTTGGCCCAGAACCTGCCTTATTTGGTATTGGATGTATAGGCTACTCCAATACTGTCATTGATCCCCGACCCCAACCTAACTGTGAAAAATGTTAGGCACATAAGAAAATGTTATGCACATAAATGTGCACGTTCGGTGTGCAATTGTATGCATATGTAATGGATTAAGCCTATAGAGATATGTATGGGGTTTTGTACTGTAACAATTTATGGTTACATTTTATTTGTAATGATTTTTGAGTGGTGGTGCAACCACTCCTATAGACAGCTATGTGTGTCCCTGGGTCCCTGGGTCTGTCTGTCCGAGCACGAAAATTGCTTTTGGTTGGTTTTCACAACCAAGTGTCACTGTTGCACCGCCTAACACACACACACACACACACACACACACACACACACACACACACACACACACACACACACACACACACACACACACACACACACACACACACACACACACACACACACACACACACACATATTAACTGTATATATATATCATGATGATTTGGGGTGGTACAGTACAGTACAGTACAGTACAGGGACCCCCTGTGGACCCCCACACGGTAACTCTGTCATTTCTCAACCATTTCGGACATGGGGCGGTTCGCCGGAAACTGGGCCGGCCCCCTGGGCGTGTTCCTGGGGGTCTGGATGTTCCGGGGACCCCCCCAGGGACCCCCTGGGGACCCCCACACGGTAACTCTGTCATTTCTCGTCCAGAGCATGAATTGAAGATACTTTTGAACAGAAGTAAAGTGGAGGAATGACATTTGTTTTAGGCTAAAGCAGTGGCACAAATGCTGTGACTATATACTTCTAGAAACGAGAAATGTGTCCATTACCTTTTTTTTCAATTATTCGTTTTTTTGTGGGGCAGGTAATGATGTATTCAATTATGGTAATGCTCATCAAACAAACAAACAATAATGCAAACTGCTTAACATATTTCCCAGCTGTCAAAAACACAACTTTTCATTGTAACAATGACACACATTCACATTTGAGTAAAGCTGTGTATACATTAAGACATTACACGATCACTAAACATCATTTACCATTCAACCATTTGTCAAATAATTCGATGATTCGATAATTCAATTACACTTTCCACCCTTAAGCGGTATTCATAATAATAAATATGTCCTGTCAAATAATCCTTAACGGTACCTGCATAATAAAAAGGTTTTGCTGGCACCTAAATATAACTTTTTTTCTGTTTTGGTTTAGTGACAATGGCCTCACACACATTCCCAGCAGCAGACACCTTGTCCTAGAACCAATTCAACACACGGCTGCACTCCTGACTTACTACAGCACAAATAAGTCAGGAAAACAGCTGTACCACACCAAGTGCTGTGCCTAATATAAGCACACACACGATGAGGGGTAGGCTATATCGCGCCTCGTTTTGCCATCCACCCACCGTTACAAGTCACAACATACATAGGCCTACAGTAGTATACACACACAATATCTGAACTAAGTATTTGCACGTTAAATATACAGTGTATTAGCAGAAACTTTGCAGCACACATCCACACTGTACTGCAGTTTGATGCATAGTGTTTTGTTCCTTTCCCTTTTTCAACATGCCCCCACAAACATCAGCATGCCCCCCTGCCGTCAAGTCTATGGACGTTTTATGTTTGCTTTAAGCATGCATGCATACGAAAGCAAACAAAGCCGCCCATTCACACGATTATGATATTATTATTTTTATTTAACAGTTACGCAGGCTACACCACATACTATAGACCACATATGAAGCAATTCAATCATCCTATATAGGCCCTTGTTAGTGTGGTGTGTTGGCTCAGACTGTGCCTGTTCTGGAAGTGTCTGTGACTCTGCAACATATACCACCTAGTCATATGTCTTACACATATAGGTACATACGAACATACTACATATACTGTAGACAAGAGAAGTCAGTGAAGCACTGGAGCATCGTCAGGGTGATTAAATGCCTTTTTATTTACAAGGTGCTACTGTAAGTAGGCATATAGCCTGTACTGTATATAGGTTGACCAACATTTCAATGCCAAATGTGTCTTCTTCAGAGACCCGACTCAGATGAAGTAAAGCACCAGAGCACCTCGGGCGATTACATGTGTTTTTTTATTCACAGTATCCTATATTTACAAGGTGCAAACTATACAGGTTGACGACCAAACGTTTCCATGCCAAGTGGATCCTCCTCTGCTGACTCTGATGAAGATGCACTGATTAATGAAACGTTAATCAACCGGAATGCTTGGCACCTTGTAACTATAAAGCGGCATTTAATGGTCCAAGATGCTCCAGTGTTTTGTACTCCTAACTCCTTTGTCCGCTGCGCTGTCCCACTAATGCGATGCACCGGACCTGCCATTAGCTGCTTATGATGGTGGTACCGCATTTCTTCTTCATAGTTACAGACTGTACGTGTTCATGGACATTGTTGCACTCAATTTTAATCTAATATGTTTGTCCGGACTGTATATATCCATGCTGGATTCGTCCGCGTCTCTGCGCCATGTCACTATACAGCTATGCCCCATTACCTTGCGCATGCTTGCGCATGGATTTGGCACATAAAGGAGACTCCGGTTCTAATTAATAAATAAAAATCACCTCACTATGCACTGTTCACACCTGTCCTCTTGTGTCCTGTCCAAAAAAAAAGAAAAGAAGATGTGCCCTGTCTGTAATTGAGCAAACAGACTGTGTGTCTGTGATGACACTACGGGCAGACTACTGGCCCCATTTCGCCTTTTGATGTGTCAACAGAGGCGAGGTTAAACAGTTCACCTTGTAAGTGGACACCGACAGTAAAGGCAACTGTAACGGCAAACCCCATAGGCATATCGCCCTGGATGCTTAATATGGAAGCTGAACGTTAGATTAAAATATCAACTGTCCAACGTCCAAAATGACCTGCACATTTGAATGCATGGTTATATAAACTCAAACAACATCAGGGAAGTAAACACATGACACTGTACCTCGATAACATAACAGGCAACCTGCATTTGCATTCTCATGTTTACAGTTACACTTCCCTGCATTTGACAGTCATGCATCGAACCGTACGTGATTCTAAAGAAGGAGAACAAGATGCAAGGAGGATGCAAGAGAAGGTAGTATAATGAACATCCTTAGGCCTCAAAGCAGTGCGAAATTGTCAAATTGCATTCTCATATTCTGCAATGCAACATAATCATACTAACCAAACAATAATAATAGCTTTTACAAAATAAATGTTTGAGTCCAATAAAGCTGCCAAAACTCATAGTCGCCACAAAACGACGACTATGCAAACTGAACATATCAACACAGAAAAGGGATATGTCTCTTGGATACAGTAAGTGCATTTAAAAACAACAACATACGCTTTATGAGACCACTAATATTTCAAGTTCAATGCTATGAATATTTGTCGAATGTCAGTCGATCGAAACGTTGCTTTAACCACTTTAACCCTTGCGTTCCACTTTTGGGCAAGTCAGTATAAGCAAAGAAAAATATATTTCACTATAAGACTATTATTTTTTAAAATAGCCTATCAACAAGCTCACAACACATACCATCTTTTGTGGTTTAAGTGGTCAAGTGATTAATAAATCAGTAAGTGAAGTCAGTCAGGCTATAGTCTGTTAGTTTCTAGGCTTGTATACACCCTCAGACTTAGATTGACACTAAAGAGGATTTTACCGTGTAGGTTTTAGCAACTGTAACCATTGCACCAACTCGTACGACAGAACCTCATGCAAAGTCATGCATTCAGGCAAGCTTTGTGAGAGCTTCCATGTCAAGACGGGCGTCGGGGCATCAAGCAGGGTTGCCTACTTTCTTCAATATTGCTCCTCCAGGCAACTGACCCGGTCATGAGGGAAAAAACTGAGGGGGGGGGGGGGGGGGGGGGGAGAAATGGAATTCAGTCGAGGACATATAGTTCTCCTTTCACATACTGTATACACAAACACAAATTGCAAGAGAAGACTGACACGACTCTCACCAAAGTGCAATACAATCTTGGTCTCGCTCCCACCAACACAGCAAAGACACAGGTCATCAAGATCCATGTCAAAACCATCATGAACCCTATCCTTATGAACAGCACTGCCCTAGAAGAGGAGGTAGACGCTTTTACTTACCTAGTAGGCAGTGTTGTGGACACCACGCACCGGAGGGACAGATGCTGACATAAGAAGCACAATCAACAAGGCGGAGACTTTGGAGGACAAGAAAACTCACAGGCTGCAAACATTTATCAACACCTGCGCCTCAGGAGAATCCCACACACATATGGTGGAGAGACAAAGCCACGTTGGAGCTATGTGGAAAAAGAACAAGCCTAGGATCCCATTGACTTACAAATCCGACAGAGAAAGTGGAGTTGGGATTGGCCACAGCCTCGGAAAGCCTGCTCCAAACATCACCTGACAAGCTCTGAAATGGAACCCCCCCCCCCCCCCAAGGAAAAGTGGTCGCCCCAGGAACAGCTGGAGAAGACGTGTCAAGGCAGAAATGTCAGAGAGTGGGCTCAATTAGCCCTTCACTAAGTCCCTCCCCAACCCATTTTTGTCCAATATAGGCACGTTAGCAGCGAAGAAAGCTTGACCTGCATAGCAACCGCTTTTTGGGGTGGGATTTAGTGAAGGGCTAATTGAGGAGATCTTGAAGGAACTGCAAAAAAACGAGTGAAATGGAGGTTTTATCAAAGGCCTAAGCACACTAGAGGAGGAAAGGGCTAAGTAAGTAAGTAAGTAAGTAAGTAAGTTAGTTAGTTAGTTAGTTAGTTAGTAAGTTAGTAAGTAAGTAAGTAAGTTAGTAAGTTAGTAAGTTAGTTCGTACTGTAAGTAAGTATAAGTGAACTATTGCACCCCATATTATGTCAATGAATTTATTCCAAAATGTTGCAGGGAGAGATGCATGCGATACATGAGACTGTTAACCACTTACCACATACGACTTTGTCATGACAAATAGCAAGCTCACAACTGTGAGCCTGAGTGTGTGTGTGTGTGTGTGTGTGTGTGTGTGTGTGTGTGTGTGTGTGTGTGTGTGTGTGTGTGTGTGTGTGTGTGTGTGTGTGTGTGTGTGCGTGTGCACCTTTTCTTAAAAATAAATATCATACGTCACATTCCGTGCTCAGCCAATTACATCTAACCTGACTCCGCCAGCTGGTGGCAGCAAACTCACTACTGCCGCAATCTGGCGGAGTCAGGTTAAATAAATTAAATCATCAGTAATGTCAATGTTCTGCCTTCACTTTTATCCTCTTTGCTCAGTCAATCAAATCATCACTATTAGTCCGGCAGCCGAGGTGGACGGGTGGGAAATGTGGTATATAGTCTTTTTTATTGGCCTAAAATATTGTCTACATACATTCATGAATCCACTTGCTGACCGGCTGAAAGTATTGGGCAATCCTTTTTGACCCTACCATTAACATCCTATTGCAGGCAAAAATGTCAAAAATGTCATGACGTGACATGTCAAACTAGGGGGTCTTCATGATTCTGAATCCATTCCAAGCATTAGTTTTGCACAAAATACACTCCTTGGGCTAAAAACGACCATATCATGACAAATGTGATGAGGTCAGCAACTTTTGGGCACATTTGGGCAAGTGGCTGTGGCTGCTTTTAGCCCAAGGAGTGTATTTTGTGCAAAACGAATGGAATGGATTCAGAATCATGAAAACCCCCTAGTTTGACATGTCACATGCTATTTAAAGCAAAAGGAAATTTTGACATTTTTGCCTGCCATAGGATGTTAATAGTAGGGTCACAATAAACCCCTATAAAAAAGATTGCCCAACAGCCGTTCAGCAAGTGGATTCATGAATGTATGTATATAGACAATAGGCCAATAAAAAAGACTATATACCACATTTCCCACTTTCCCACTAAACAAAAGAAGCCTGCCTAAAAAGAAAACCCTATGCGTGTTTGTAAAACTTGATTCAGGTTATGCGGTTTGTAATTGTCATTGTCACTTTGACAATATATAAAGTTACAACACCAACTTTGATGACGCTGTATTGCTTTGTTTTAAAAAATATAAGTTTTTCTTCATTTCCTGAAAACTGAACATTTTGGAGTTATGAGGTTTCCCCCCCGACAGCATGGTGGTTATATGATATTTATAATTAATATTTTTTGATTGGCCAGAATGGGATGATATATGATGCTGTATGATGATAAGAGCGCCCCTCGCTTCAAATGTGTGTGTGATTTTTTTCTCTCCAAACTTAGAACTCTGATCTTCATATCACAATATAGAAATAATATTGAATATATATTGTCCAGCCTCAATTTGTGCGAGTGAATTAAAGCTGCTATAAGCAATAATGTCAAAATTGTAATTACTTTTTTTAATTTTAGTGAGGATTTATTTTCCAGTGCTGGGTGCATGATACATTCCCCACACGCAGGAAAGGGTATAGGTCTGATTGATGATGAGTCACAGTCAAATTAATGGAGAAGGAGACAGTGCAACTGTGACGATAACTATTCTTTCAATGTCTGGTATTCATGTGTACACATTTAAAACAGACAATGTTATTATTGTCTGTATACCGCACAGCTTCATATCTCCTGGATAGAAAGAATATGTGGGTAGGCTATATGTGAACACTCAATGGGCATTGAACTTACACGAATTAAAAGCGAGATTTAACATCATAGTTAACACATTATTTGATTGCAATTGCAATAGCATTCATTCCATTCCACCTACATAATTTCACACTGTTTAAGTGGCCATATAATTAGCATAATCTGATCTGGGATTGGTACCTGCTGGACCCTAAAGCTTCAATAAATCAATGCTGTAGACAGGACAATTCAGTTGGAGCCAAAGCTTTTCAGCCTTGCCACAAAAAAGGTTTGTGTGGATTTTTATGTATTTATGCAATTAACCAACGGCTCTGTGTTCCTCAATGATTTTAGATGTATACCACTGCATACCCCAAAAGGTATTTGAAGCATATTAGCCACAATAATATATTGTATATCTCACAGGAAGCAGGCTCACTCTCACTGCAAGGTTCGATTTATTTAGTCATTTAAGCCTATATGTGTACATTATGATAGGATGGGCTGCAGCCTATAGTAGGCTACTGTTTTTGTCAATGGGTCGATTGCTATAGCTAGCCTATTGTAACTGGTTAGCTATAAATTTGAACGAGGTCTGATCTTTATCTTTTTTTTGTAGTGAGTGATTATGTCGTAGGGCCTATTGTTTTTCCTGCGGATTCCACGACACAATCGTAAATCGTAATTCGTAGCCCATTAATGAACAGAGTTGAGGCTTTGTCAAAAGCATGCGTGCATGGTTTAATTTAAGCTATATAGCCTACACCGCAACCAGGCAGGGGGAAACAAGATATTCATCTCGCGCCGAAAAAGTGGAGAGCAAGCACTTTTCCTGCAGCACGCACGTCACAGCAGTGAAGGAATGCAAATGTTTGCCAAGCAAAATCCGATACATTTTTAATTGGGGGCCGTATTGAAACTTGAAAGCATGTAAAACAAAGAAAAATATCCTTATCCCGTGGTATCATATGCCTATTAGGAGTTTCATCAGGTGGAGGGTCAATATACCTACATTTTACAGTCTAATTATTATTTTGTATATTTGTGGTGAGACGTGAGAGAGAAGCGTCATTTTATGCCGGCGATGACAGGGTTGATGTGGGTTATATATACTGTAGGATGCCAACGAGCCTAAGGTGAGCAGGCTCGGTGTTGCATGGACATAAACAGCTGAGACATGTGCCACAGACTGAGACACTGTAGGTTTAATTAATAGCCTATACCTAACACTACAATCAGCCCTAATAGGCTATACCCCTGGCGGAACTATAGCCTACCACACTCGAGAAGGCACCGTATTTTTTGCTGCATGCGGTGCCTTGCTGCAATGGACACAAAACATTGTGACAAAAGTCCGCGATATTCACCCTGCACACAAACGCTGCAACATAGAACTTGCTCTTACATAAATACACACATTCATGCATGCAGGCATGCATGGTGAAAGTTTCTTACCGGTGTTTTTATCAGTCATGTCCCCTTATTGTGACTGCAGGTCGATGTAAAAAAAAAAAAAAAAAGGGGAAAAAAGTTGTATATATCTGGAGGGACAACTCGTGCAGGGCTGGCTGCAGCGCTCGCTTCTTCAGACGGGACAACCGAACTGAGAGAGAATAAAACAGAGGCTAAAGATATATAGCAGAGTTTAAAGTAGCTTAGTCGCTGAGAAGTGATGAGACCCTCTGGGGTCTCTTTAGTCTTTAAACGTTGTGGAGCCGGCCTGTTAACAGACTTGATGTATCTGGCGTTTGCACGAGTTCAGTATAAGGCTCCCAGGTATAAATGAGTGCGTGTGAATGATAGGGAGAGGGAGGGGGATTGGAGGAGAGAGAGAGAGAGAGAGAGAGAGAGAGAGAGAGAGAGAGGGTGTGTGTGTGTGTGTGTGTGTGTGTGTGTGTGTGTGTGTGTGTGTGTGTGTGTGTGTGTGTGTGTGTGTGTGTGTGTGTGTGTGTGCGTGTCAGTGTTAAGAGGATCCTCTCACGGTGTCTTTTAACACCAGAAATAATACAGCGCAGTGCATGGTTTTATCACAGCGCTAGCTGGCAGGAGCTGTCCTTTGGCAGTGGTGCTGAAATCCAGTAACCCTGTTGGGTTGACGTGCAACTGTACAAGCCGGGGATATATTAAGTGCCTATCAGACGTGCATTAAACCGCTATTTGCTTTCATGACTCCTTTTTGTGACCATATGCACAAGGAACAAAAGGTCATTGTTTAGTTTTATATTGACAGTTTGATGCATTCTATTATTTTATTATTCAATTGCTTGATTGATAATGGCCAAAATTCCAGACAGATATAATTAAATAGCTTTTCAAAAAGGTAATCAGCCACTAAAGACATGCATTACTTTATATATATGTAACTGTTAAAAGATGGAGTGCTGTGATTTCTGTATTTTTTCCAGTTTTTTGTGTTTATGACGTGACAGTACTTCATTAGACCCCTTGGTGTGGTTGTTATGTGCAATGATGCATGTCTTCCCTTTGTATTTAGGGTTTCTTCCTGGAGGCTGAAACCTTGACAGTCAAACATGCCAATGGAACAGCACAATATCATCCCCTCCCCTAACCCCTCCCCCTTTATCAAACAACAACAGCTGTGGGTGCAGCTTCAGTTCAGGTGGATCACCACCCATACTTAGGGCGTGTTCGGAAATACCGCACTGGAGCACACTCGCCTATTAGTTTGCATTGCACAGTGCACTCATGCAGTGCCTATTATAATCTTAATGAACTGGTGGGCGTGTCCACTCCATCTGGACTTAAGCCAATTTGATAGTGACATGACTGAATATTATTCAGTCATGTCACTCTCAAATTGGCTTAAGTCCAGATAGAACAGAGTTTCCATTATATTAACCTGGATGTGATTTAGATTCTGGATAAAACAAAAAGGAATGAAAATGACCCCATTCATTCAAATCTTCGATGAGCGATGAGATGAGAGATACTTTATTAATCCCCAAAGGGACATTGAGGCATTGCAGCAGCATAATGTGATGCATAAATAAAACTGGCCGAACAGAAAAACAACAAACACAGATGGACATGCATAAACACAAGACCAGGGCCAAAATATAGGACAGTATATGCATTGGGTGAGACAGTTCTTATATGCATTTGCATTATAGAGTCTGATGGCAGTTGGCATGAAACAAGAGTCTGTACCGCTTCGCATTCTCTGGGGTAAGGTGAGACTTTGGCTTAAAGGTCCCTTGTTGCAGCATGCCATAAAATGGAGTAATAGGAGTTAGCCAGCATGGAGTTAAGTTTGTCCCTTATATCCTCCTCTCCGCGACTGACTGCAGCCTCTCCAATCTGAGGCCAACAACAGAGCTGGCCTTCTTTATGAGCTTATTGAGCTTGTTGAACTCCCAGGCCTTGATGCCCACATACCAGCATCCCACTGCATAAAACAGAATGCTGGCTATACAACAGACATGGTAAAACATTACCAGTATAGCCAGCTGCTACACACATTAACCCATTTAGACCTGAGGACGATTCTACAAAATGTCTTCTAAATCCTTCTAAAATGTTTCTATGTCAGTGGTTCTCAAACATTTTCATGTGAAGGACCCCCAAACATAATTGGCCGCCGACCTTGATCTGAAAATATGTTGTTCCAGGGACCGCCCAGAAGCAAAGATTTGAGTTAAAAACGTTCGCTCTGAAATAATATATATTCAAAGATTTGCAGCACATTTTCACGATCTTTCAAAAATAGCAGATCTACAAGCTCGTAGTGCGGCACTCGGTGCCGCGCTATGAGCTTGTAGATCTGCAATATTTCAATAGCTAAAGTATAAAATACTGCTTAAAACACAGCCTCCCCAGGAGGTATACAGTCTGCTCTGTCCCTTTTTGTAGACGGCCTCTGTGTTGTCTCTCCAGTCCAGATCTTTATTCAGGTGGACACCAAGGAACTTCTCTCTACTTCTTCTCCCTGGATGGTGATGGGTACTGGGCTCATCCCCTTTCTTCATCTGGCTCGCTGGCATCAATCACCAATCTGGCATCAATCTTTGGTCTTCCGAATGTTCAACGGTATAGGTGGTTTTGTTCAGCCCAACTGATGAAGTTCTCCAACCTCTGCACTCCTCGTCATTGACCTCAGTGATGCAATGGAGGAGTCATCTGAGAACTTCCGGAGAATGGCATGTTCGGGAACAGGAAGGGTGACACACCGGTTCCCTGGGGTACTCCCATTACCACGTTGGACTGGCAGCCTTGTAGACGGACGTATTGTGGCCTCAGGGTGAGGTATAGTTTGTAATCCAGGCCACCATGTTGTGGTCCACATGCATGGATGCAAGCTTCTAGAGTTCTCAATCTCTGCTCGAACCTGACCTGGCCTAAAATGTATGCTAATCAGTAGGGCCGGGCCGAGCCGGACCTCTGGCTCCATGAAAAAGAAAAGATATATATATTGAATTTGTTCATAATAACAGAAATAATAGTTATGTTCTGTCTTGTGTATTTATCTATCATGAAGATGGTGCTGACTGGCATGTCACTTTTACTTAAGTTTACTTAACTTTAAGTTCTCAAATCGTGCCCAAACCCGACCCGGCCCGACCCGATGTTTTAGGGCCGATCAGTTAGGGCTGGGCCTTAATCTTCAGGCCCGTTGAGAACTCTATTCTCAGCAAGCAGGGGGGCCGGATGGTGTTAAACACACTGGAGAAGTCGAAGAACATGATCCTCACCATACTCCCCTTCTTCTCCAATTGAGTGTAGAGGCCACCCCAACTTTGGCTCGGTAGGCGAACTGTAGAGGGTCCAGGGAGTCGCTCACGAGAGGCCGTAGGACGGTGCTGCAGAACTATAGTCTCTCGAAGGTTTTCATGACGTGGGAGGTCAGTACCACTGGTCTGTAGAGAGTACTAGAACGCAGTGTTGTTTTTGGCAGCACATTTCTATTTTAGTCTAGTAGTCATAGTCTTTGGAATGAAACTTAAGTTAACTTAAGTTTTTGTCACTTTTTAGTCACCTGGAATGTTTTAGTGTTAGTCTAGTTTTAGTCGACGAAATATCATAAGATTTTAGTCGACTAAATCTACAGTTGATTTACTCCACTAAAATGTGTTTTTGATGCCGTCGTAATGGCTGATTTTACACTTGCTGAAAATAATAATAATAATATCTCAAACTTATATAGCGCTTTTCTGAGTACCCAAAGACGCTTTACATGGGGGGGGGGGGGCTTTACAGAGGTAACAACATATTAAAAACAACTTTATTTAGTGCTTTGTAGGTGGTCAGGAGTGTTTGTTTAACCGGTAGCCAGTGAAGGTCACGGAGGACAGGTGTAATATGGTCTCTGGAACGGGTACTGGTGAGCAGGCGGGCAGCTGAATTCTGGACATATTGCAGTTTATTGAGGACTTTGGAGGTGGTGCCGTAGAGGATACTGTTGCAGTAATCAAGGCTGGATGTGATGAAGGCGTGGATGAGTGTTTCGGCTGCGGAAAATGACAGAGGGTCGGAGACGGGCAATGTTCTTGAGGTGAAAGAAGGCGGTTTTGGTGACTTGGTTAACATAGGGGAGGAATGAAAGGGTGGGGTCAAAAATGATGCCAAGGTTGCGGATGCGGGTGGAGGGTGTAACAGTAGATCCATCAATGTTCAGTGAAAAACCTTGGGTGGAATTGGTGAGGGAGTTAGGACCGATGATTTCCGATTTCCGATTTATTGCAATTTAGTTTGAAAATAGCCGATCTACAAGCTCACAACGCGTCGTGATGCGACTCGTTGTGACCTTGTAGATGAGCTATTTTCAGCATTCAAACCAAGTGTAAAATGACTTATACTGGATCTCTTGTCCACTTAGTTTTAGTCATCATAGCTTAGTTTTCAGTTTTCATCAGTGGAAAAAGGTAGTCGACGAACATTTTTAGTCATAGTTTTAGTCGACGAAAACAACACTGCTATAGGATGCACTCCTTTGGGCACTGGAACGATACAGGTTGTCTTCCACCGCTCAGGCAATGAGTTTTTGGTTCAATGAGGTTTTATTTCTCACTCACTCACACAAGTATGTGGAGTGAAATGTTGGTCAAGAAGATATAAATAGGGTATAAGTTTTATAAAAAAAGAAAACTAGTAAAAAGTCAAACCTTTGGCAGCAGTAAAGAGAGAGTACAGAATATGATGACAGAATAAATGAGCAACTACAAAATATACAGTATAGGGTACAGTGCAATTTGTGCAAGGTACAATATGTGCAGGGTAATTGACCCAAAATAAATAAATAAAAATAAAACATTTGACCTGGCTGTTTGGCCATTGTTCAGGACTCTGATAGCCTGGGGGAAAACAACTATTTTATGTCTCTCTCTGGGGCGACCTTGTGACAACGCAGGCACTTTTCTGACTGCAGTGGCATAAACTGAACATTGCTGAGGTGGTGTTTGTCCTTCAGATTCCTTTAAGCCTCCAATTTGCCCTTGAAGAACCATGGGTGGTCTGGCATAATTAGTCCATTGACTAAGACTGACGATATACTTGCTACCACCAACCATTTTCCATAGCATACGGGTTGGTTTGAGTTTTCAGGAAGCCGGTTCTATTCATTTGAATGCAATATTAACATCAACTTTGCAGGGTCAGATGACTTGGCCCCAGTTAAACAAAGAATATAGATTTCAAGATACTGATCACCGCCACCTACAAGGCCCTCAACAAGCTCCGTGCAACCTCTCTGACCTCCTCCAAGAACACCACCGACCTGAAATGAACCTGGGGGTGGCGGGGCTTTTTCAGTTGCCGCCATGTCCCTATATATGGAACTCAGTTCAACCCCTCCCAGGTCACTCCTTGCCATGTTTAAAACCACACTCAAAACCCACCTTTACAGGCTCGCATTTAATTCAAACCCCCCTTTTACTTTCTTTTGCTTAGTATATATTTTTTGCGTTTAACGTCATTTTCCTAATAAAGTTGTGTTTTGTAAAGCGACTTTGATATTTAGAAAAGCGCTATAAAAATGGCAAGTATTATTTGTATTATTATTATTATTATTACTACATACAGATAGTTAATCCAACACAGTGAATTTAGCTTTTGTCAACGTTGCACTACCTATGTTTGTCAAACATTGACTACATTTCTCAGTAATGTTTCAATGTTTGTTGAAAGTTTATACAAATGTGAAGCTTGCATGTGAAAGAAATATGCAATATGTTGCTGAAGCTGTTGTATACAGTTTATAATTTGATACAGACAGAAGGACCTTCTCTGTCTGAGGATCTAACATTTTGTAACCTGCCGGACATGTTTTAAGCACATGTTTTAAGCACTTAAACCTGCTATTCTTGATAAACGTGACAGCCTAGGGGTCAGCTCTGTACTGACCCCCCCCCCCCCACCCTTCTAGTACACCAAGGTTCTACACCACAAAATGCTGATCTACAAGCTCACAACACGTTGCAAACGCATTACAATATAGGGCTGATATCTTCGCAGAATGTTCCCTCCAAAATAGGGGGGCTATAGAGTTCAAGTGGTTAAATATAATCAAAATCTGATGGAAAATAAGTTTATACACAGACATTTGTGCTTTTATCTAAGTCATGTGGGTTAGCTAAAAAGCCTATAGCCACGAATGAGCGAATCATATCAGCATTATATATTTTGTGTTAACGTGCTACTCAATCCTGTGTTAGTCCTGTGTTCAGCATACACGCATCGTTTCGCCGATGTGGCATTATTATCACACACACACAACAGTGTTTAAAAATGTATATTCAAACATGTATGAAAAAAAAAGTATAGGCGAGTCACAGTGAGGTATTATCTAACTGGCCCATTAATCAATGTCTTAGAAAGCTCCCAGTCAGCATTCTGTTGGGACGCAATGATAACAGCTAGAGTTTCATGTGATGGTATAAAAAGACATGCTGCTGGTATAAGATGTTTCTAGCCTCTAGGCTGAAATACTAGAAGCCTCAAGGCCAAATCACTCAATCACTCAACAGGGTGTCAACGATACATGGATCACAACAGGCACGTGCAGAGAGCGTTACCGAGTCGGGGGCTGAAATCCCGAAAAGAGGGCACTTTTGGACAAAAATGGCGAAAATAGCAGCTCTACAAGCTCACAACGCGTCGCGCTGCGATGCGTTGAGAGCTTGTAGATCAGCTCGCTTGTAGATCGGGTCGCAACCCTGCACTCTTTGTCTACTGGAGATGCGGTGTATAACGACTTGGATTTCGAAACAAATTTGCTCAACGCAAAATTCTGCGTTCCAAGTTCCGGAGACTTCGGGAAAAAAAGCAATTCTCCTGAAGGCTGCCTTCCGGGAATGGCATGGAAAGGAGTGGCATTTTGCATTTCTTTCACCATTAGTAAATGCTGCATTCGTGGTCTGGAGAGGGCAGTTGTTTTACAGACGGGTAAAAAGGGGCCCCTTTGATGTCTATGTGTGCACGTCCCTGGATCACAACAATGTTTCAGGGGCAGAACAGAAGACTCTCTTTATCAGTCCTGACTGTGTGTGTATATGCATGCACACAGTGCACACATTGGTAGAATGTCCTAAATTTGTGACAAGGTGTTGTTTCAATTTCAGGTACACCCATTGTACTTCCTGTCACATGTCAGAACCCCCGCTGCCCCGATGCCGACAGAAGCAAATCCTTTAAGCTGGCGTCTGTTCACAGCAGATCGATGAGAGGACCTGAAAGGGGACACCTCTGCTGGGAAAAATCCACTCCTATCGATCAGAAAGGAACCTAAAGTCCTCTACAGACTTTACCACCTGAAAAAGAGAGATTGGTGTGTGTGTGTGTGTGTGTGTGTGTGTGTGTGTGTGTGTGTGTGTGTGTGTGTGTGATTGCATTGTGTTTACTGCTGTGGCAAAGCTGTTGTTTCAAAGGGATATTTCACTTTCAAACACGTTTCGGGTCATTTTCACGTCTACTCATGCAGGCTTGTGTGATGACCACCCCGGAGAGATTTTAAGTTGCTTGATTCAGTACTTATTCATGTTATCATGAATACAAACCAGATAGATTAATTGAAAACACCCGTCCTTGATCAATATCAGTCACCACAGAACCAAGGATGGGTGATTTCGATGAATGAGTGTGAAGAGTGTGAAGTCACAATGGGTTTGTATAGGAAGGGTTCGTGTCTGATAAAATAAATATCAAATATCTAAATATTGAACAAGCAACTTAAAAAAGTGGGGTGCTCACAAAAGCCTGACTAGACATTAAAACAACCCCAAACACGTACAATGAAAGTGAAATATCCCTATAGGTCCCGGTAACTCTAAATGGCATTTAAACAAACAAAACCAACTGCTCCGCTTAATAACCCCACTCCTGTGGCAGCTTCCTGGACCTCTCCTCTTCATCTCCCTCTGATTTTCTTCCCAGTGTCGCCACCTGTTTCCGTCCCAACCATGCACCTCTCTCTGTCATTCCCCCCCTCCCCTTCCCTTCCCCTCCTCGCTGCATGTGCCCCCCCTCTTTCTCTCCTGCATCTCTCAGTCTGTCCTGTCTTCCTCCTGCCCCAGCCCAGACCTACAGCCGTAGGGTATCATCTAGCTTCGCAGTGTGTCCTTGGGGTTCACAGTTTCACACGGTGGCAAAGGCACATTGTTGGTCCTTTCCCCCCCCTCTCTTGTTATGCTCCGTCTCTGCCCTATTTGTTTCACTTTTGCTGCAACGCTTAGTAATTTTCTGTGTCCCTTGTATGAGTGGGGATCATAATATACTCAGATATTGATGCATAAAAGTGGCCTCTGCTACTGTATAATGGTTATTATTACTTATATACCCTTCTAGACTTATTTGTGCAATAAAACCAAACTAATTAATTGTATTGCAGGCAGCAGTCTCTGTGGGATATTTCCTATTATGGTCTCCATAGTGGTAAACATGTACAGTACATCCCCTTCTGCAGACACTGCAGTGCAGCTACCTATAGCTGTGCTGTAAGAATTCCTACCCGTATTCACCTATTTCTAGCTTGGCAAGCTTGTGAGAAGACTGTGAAACCCGCCCAGATGCCAAAACCAAAATCTATCAATATAGCCTTGCTGCTGCTGATGCGTAACATCCCCCTCCCACCACCCCACCACCACCACCCCGCTCTGCACCACTCCCCCTTCTCTCTCCGTCTCATTGACAAAAACAAAGATAAGCCTAATGGGATTCATAACAATTATTCACAGTTTACCACCCCCATCTCACCTTCTCTCTCTCTCATTGACAGATAGAATATGTGATTCATAACAATTATTCATAACAGAACAGAGATACATGATTAATAATAGTATTATAAACTGCAGTGAATGGGTATAAAGTTTCATGTTACATCTTTGTGATTTCACTGCGCCAGCAGCGCCACTAGGGGACAGCAATGTCACAGCAGCAGTCTGTCTTGTTACGGTCTAGTGCGGAGGCTACATTGACAACGAACACCGACCAGTACAAAATAAAAGAACAGCGGGAGAACTTCCATTCATGATGGGTTTAGATATAACTAGAAAGCCATATCTACACTAGGTTATTCTATACTCATAGGTACTCTACGGTCCTATTCTATCTATGTCTGTCCTCCAAGATAATGTCCAAGACAAGTCCTGTCCAAGATAAGATCGCCTCAGCTCAAACTCAAAAGGCTATAATTTAATTCGAGTCTGTTAATTGCTTCCCTTTTGACGCGTAGCAATGGTTGCCTGACAACCGGGGCTCTGCTGACAACAACACCAAACTACCCAATCACAACGCGATCGTTCCTACGATCTATGGGATCTAAAGACATCTCCCCGGTAGTAGTGAACAGCACGGGGGCGGAGCTACTTCAGCCGGGGTCACTGGAATATGGCGTGGATGGGATGTTTTATGAAATGGACCAAAACAGAGTTCATCAGATCCACATTAAGCACAGGGTGCCGAGGAGGTACCAGGTGAGACCAGAGACACACGGAAAGCATGTACCGTGCTGGGGTTCCGGTAGTGTCTAATGTCTAATGTAGCTAAATCCGCGGTTCTAAAGTCATAATACATTGTAATATTGTTAACTCTGTTTAGTCTGTTATCTAACCGTCATTGTAAACAACTACTGGAAGTTGCCATGTTGATAATAATGGAGCACTGTCCAAAATATATATGCATTGATTTATTTTTTATTTTTAATGTGAAGGTGTACTACATTATAGCTATACTAGCTATTATAGTTATCCTCCCTAGAATGAATGACTATGCCTAGCTGTTTATTACATTGCATCAGCCAGCCTAGCTCTGGTCCATAGCCTTACTGCTTCCATGATTCTGCCCTGCATTAAGGCTATGGACCTGAGAGCTACAGCCAGCCACAGAACACGCAATGCAATGTCATGGAGAGTTTGTTGCGTTTCGTGTACTGGTACTGTACTGTCTACTTGTATTATACTAGTGGTAATGTGGTATATTGGTTGGTACTCATGGTACTATTACTAACTACTGGTAGACTGGTACTAGTACTACTGGTATTATACTAGTGGTATACTGGTACTATACTAACTACTGGTACTACTGGTATTATTATTATACTACTGGTACTGGTACTACTGGTATTATACTGGGACTGGTCTGGTACTACTCACCCAGGCATAGTAGCGGATCCATTTCTGGCACAGGTGATTTATTGATTGCAACAAATCAATGGTGTGTGTGTGTGTGTGTGTGTGTGTGTGTGTGTGTGTGTGTGTGTGTGTGTGTGTGCGCGCAGTGATGTAAATAGGTTTTCAATGTAATGAGTCCCGGGATACAGGGATGGTCTTTTAGATGAGTCCCAGGGACATTTCATGAGTCCCACTTCAACGACATTACTGTACATGCCGAGTACAGTAGTGCAGTAATGCAGAGGTTGTTGTTTTATTGTGTCCCTTAACTATAAACTGCATTTTGGGATGCAAAATGCACCCTATTTTTTATCTCGTGTGTGTGTGTGTGTGTGTGTGTGTGTGTGTGTGTGTGTGTGTGTGTGTGTGTGTGTGTGTGTGTGTGTGATGCTGATACTGGACATGTGCGCTAAATGCAGGATGTTAATGAATGTGTTTAGTGCTGTTGTGAATGAATGTCATCCCCTGCCCTGTACATGCAGGTCCGTGTAAATTAGTGGGAAAATGGACATATTGGCCTATTATTAATATACATTTTCAAATGGATATGACAAAAAATAAACGAAACCGACTAAATTAACCACTAAACATTTTATCCTGCTGCCTCTAATGTTATACTTGCCTAACATATCTATCATCCTAATCCTACAAATCAGTAGTATTATAATACAGGCATTATGTACTGAATTGATGATGGGTGCCATGCAATTGTGTTGGTCTATGTGTAGCCCTAGAATGTCTCTGTTACAATCATACAGTTGGTACAGTATTCCACATACAGGAGCCATAGATCAGTGTCATGACTTGCGGTTGCAACGGCGGCATACATGTGATAAATGCTCCGTTTGCACTCGCCCATTAAATCATTTCAAAGACGTGGAGTGAGGTATTATGTCCTCTAGTTCCACATCCATGTGAAAGTTCTGGCACAAAACGTGTATTTAGTCAAATATCTCCACTTTTTCACGAGCTGCACCCGGACGGCTTTCTCTCCGGGGAAGGGGCCCCGGAATGACAGCTGAACTGAATTAATCAAAACTTCCTCTGATCATCACAAACGTCATCACCATTATTGACCAGCGAAGCACTTAATGTTTGGGGCACACAATTGGCAGGTGCCTTGCGATAGGTGCTGCTGGGTAATTAATCACACCACCTGCCAATTGTGTGCCCCAGACATTTGTGCTTCCATCCCTGGTCAATTTATGATGACATTTTTGTGGTAGTCCATCGATCATTCCGGGCCCCTCGCCCCGGAGAGAAAGTCATCCGTGTGCACTGCAGCTCGTGAAAAAGGGGAGATAATTGACTAAATACATGTTTTGTGCCAGAACGTTCACATGGATATGAAACTAGAGGACAATATGATCACAGACATTCTAGGTCTAGTCCAGGGCTTGGCAACTTTGACGACTCCAATGGCGAGGGCCAATATATTTCCACACTCACTCCAGAGGGGCCACAGTGCATGTTACTGAGGTTTAAATAGCCGATCTACAAGCTAAAAAGCTTGTAGATCTATTTTTTTGCTATGTTTGAATTGAAAACCTGAATAATGTTTTGCCATTTTTTTATTGGAATCCTGAAAAGTAAACTTTTTAATGAATTTTCAAATGCATTTAGTTATGTTAACTTTATGAACTGTTAACATAACTATATTGGACACAAAAAGACAATAAAATGTTAATACTAGTCATTTAATACTAGTTGTAGTGGCTAATCAACACCATGAACAATAAAACTTTAAAAGCCACTAAAAGCACCGGGCAGCGAATCTTACGCAGTTGCAGGAATAAGACCAATGTCCAGTCAGGGCAGCCAATTTTGATGGTGTTTTTATTTGCTCATCCAGACAGAAATAGTATGGGATACAAGATGTCGAAGTGCTCTCCCTAGCTGCTGGTAAAAAAACGTGGACCTTCCCAGTGCTCTTCAGACTCTCTGTGTGCTCTCTTAATTAAATAGACTCAGCTGTGAACTGCCCATCACCTTCAAAACAAAAGCTTTAGTTGCAACAAATATAATGGCTGTAAACAAACCGATTAAGCAAAGCAAATTAAACTAAAAATAAGAAATGCATTAAATATATAACAAATACTGAACTAGCAAATTACTGAATATAGCTCCCACACTAGTCATGAAGTAATTAAAGCGGGTTTGGAATTGTAACAGCTGAAATCAATACTATATCAGTATTCTGATATTAACCTGCATGCGGACTGCATTAAGTGAAGGAGGGGCCGCATGTGGCCCCCGGGCCGCCAGTTGCCCACCCCTGGTCTAGTTGCGAACGCAGTGAGCCACTTACTATGACAGCAAGGGCTGAATGTCTGTGTGTGTGTGTGTGTGTGTGTGTGTCACGCTGTTACACCACCCGCCCGCCACCAGAGGGCGCAGCTGTAGCACACACACACACACACACACACACACACACACACACAGGGCGCAGCTGTAGCACACACACACACACACACACAACCACACACACACGAGCTGCGTTCGCTTCACGCGTTTGCGCGTCTTACTTGTCTATGTGCTACTATGGTGTCAGTCAGTGTTGTAATGTAAACAGTCTGAGTGTCATGCCTTGTTGAAAGGCAGTTCATTCCACCTGTGGCTGGTCTGGCCTACCGTGTGGACAAACAAAACTCATTATAGTTCTTCTGGTTTGTACAGACTCAGCCCATACCCTCAGCAGAGATGTGCTTTCCGACGAGAGGCCAAGAGGCCAGAAACAAAGAAAGGCAATGTCGCCAAAGAAACGGATACTTTGTCCTCTGAAGCCGCTGATGGTGTTCAACATAAAGTGGGGCCGTCTCCATCGCCAGCGCCCCCACCTCCCCCTCGCAGGGTCCCACGAAACAACCTGTTCAAACCCTTGATGTTCACCGTAGGGGTATGTCTCCACACTCTTTTCATTCATCCTGTGTTGTAAAAAGTGCATGGATCTTGGAACTGTTCGTGTTCAAACCAAAGCAAGAAATAACATTGGGTAGCTTACTTCACGTTTTGTAGATGGGATGGATGGGGCAGTGGTTTGGGTTTCTTGCCGTTGTCTTTTTGTCTGACTCCATGTTAGTTTACAGGCTGCTCGTTTGGTATGGCGGCCATTTTGCAGTATGAATCACTGAAATCAAGAGTTCAGACGGCGAGGGAAGAGGTTGAGTCGGAAAAAACCTTGCAAGTAAGTGTACGCAAGTATGTTTCCGATTGGCAAAAATAACGTGTTATGTGTTGTGCAGGCATTAGTTACTTAATATGCTAATTAATCTTATAGTTAATGTTTTAACGAACCACCACAATGTTACACCCAGGGTCCTCAGGATATGACGTACTGGCATGACTGGTGGAACCAGCTGTCAGATCTCCAGAAGCGGCTCATCTTGTTCATGACAACGGCGGATGACCTCTGGAGCAGCCTCAGCGAGGGACAGAGAACTGTCAGTGGTAAGCCATCGTCCACATGTACGGACGCACACGGTACTCGCTCCTTCTCTCATTCACCCTTTCCTATACTGTCTCACATAGATATACACTTTTTGACTGTTGTCAACTTAACCCATTTTGGGTTAAGTGTTTTAAGCCTTATATTATACTTTAGCTATTGAAAAATAGCAGATCTACAATCTAGTGCCGCGCTACAAGCTTCTAGATCAGCTATTTTTGAATAATCTTGAAAATGTGGTGCAAATCTTTGAATATATATTCTTTCAGAGCGAACGTTTTTAACTCAAATCTTTACTTCTGGGCCTGGAACAACATATTTTCAGATGGGGGTCGGCGGCCAATTACATATAATTTTGGGGCTCCTTGACATGTAATAGTTTGAGAACCACTGACACTGAAACATACTGTAGCTTTTTCAGAAAACTATCGTGATTTTAGAAGACATTTGTAGCATCAGCGCCAGGTCTAAACGGTTTAAGATGCTGATCGTCGGTGCCTTTTCATTCCAGGTATTATAGCAATAAATGCTGTAGTCTTGTGCTGCTGGCGGATCCCCTCCATGCAGAGAACCATGATGAAGTACTTCACTTCCAACCCAGCCTCCAGTGAGTATGCACTTCCTACCACTCCCTGGAATATTATTATATACAGTATATATATATATATATATATATATATATATATATATATATATATATATATATATATATGTGTGTGAGACACATGTTTTTATTTTCTGCCGTATGTATGGTCGATGTCTTGTAATTCAGGGCAGGATCCTGCTGACTTCAAAATAAAGGCAAATGAAATGCATAACAGGTTCAGAGAGAGGGGTTACAAGACATCGACCATACATACGGCAGAAAATAAAAATGTACAAAGAGAAACCCTCCTGCAACCTGTCAACAAAGATAATACAGACAATAAAGTCATTTGTTTCGGAATTTAGTACCTCATCTCATGCAATTAAAAACATTATCCACAAACATTGGAACATATTGAGATGCGATCCCAACTTAAAAAACATTTCAACAGTACCACCCAGGTTTTGTTTTAAGAGAGGCAAAAATATAAAGGATTTTGTTGTCACTAGTATGTACAAATCACCCAAGGCCACTGGGGCTAATTGGCTAAACACTGAACTATGTGGCAACCACCCTTGTGGAAGATGTACCCACTGTTCAAACACGAGTACCACCAAGGTCTTTTATCATCCACAGACTTGTCAGGAACATAAAATAAAGGGCATCATTCATTGTAACACAACTCATGTTGTATATATGTTAAAATGCCCGTGCGGGATGGTATATGTTGGTCAAACTAAACGCAATCTGAAAATAAGAATAGCTGAACATAAAGCTGCAATCCGAAATGGGAATATGGACTATGCTATTGCCCATCATTACAAAGAAAGGGGACATGGGTCAGCAGCCACACTCAAATGTATTGGAATAGAGAAGGTTGACCTGCCACCTAGAGGTGGTAACATGGTAAAACTGCTCTTACAGAAAGAGGCACACTGGATCTTTACTCTGAACACGATGGAACCCAATGGTTTAAATGAGAGCCCAAGCCATGATGATTGATTAGTACACCATTTAATGATTTTAATGGTGTGTTTTTCGCTTCTTCTCTCACCAGAAACACGATGCCTGCCCATGGCCCTGTCCACCTTTAGCCATTACTCTATCATCCATATGGCGACCAACATGTGGGTCCTCTGGACATTCTCCTCCAGCATCGTCTCCCTCTTGGGCAGGGAGCAGTTCCTTGCCGTATACGCATCCGCCGGTATGCAGAAATGATGACGGATTAAGCCGCATTCATGCATGATGATATCGCTAATTGAAAGTGCAAAAATCTGTCACAAGCAACATGGCAACATTACATCAAATTAGGTTTTACTATATGAAAGAACAATAAACGATTTGGAGGTGGGGTTAAATGGGAGATACCCCATAGGGAGCCAGGTGTTTTGAGACCGCATTTCCTATCAGTTTAACTCTCCTTGTAAGCGACATGGATTTGTGCAGACTCAGACAAGGGGGTATAATGCATTGCACTTTTTGCAAGAGAGAACCTTCCAAAATTACTATATTTTTCACTTTGACAAAAAGAGACCGGAAGCAAAATGAACAGGTATGGAGTGGTGGATCACTTCTTTGATCATTTGCATGACGGTTGCCAACTCTCACCCTGAGACTGTATTTCCAGGTGTCATCTCCAACATGGTCAGCTACATGTGTAAAACAGCCACCGGACGGGTGCATCCCTCGTTGGGAGCGGTAAGGATGCTGCTTACCAACATAACATAAAATAAAAATAATTCAGCTCTTGTTTAAAAACTGAGAAAAATGAAATGCAATCTTCTTCATGTCTCTTATTGTGTCATCTGCAGTCCGGCGCTGTCATGACAGTCCTGGCAGCGGTCTGTACAAAGGTGCCAGAAGCTAAACTAGGGATTCTTTTCATTCCCATGATCACTTTCTCAGCAGGAAATGTAGGTGATATACACACTTTATACATACTGTACATACATACATGTATGTATGCATGCATACATTGCTGTTTGCGTTCATGTGATTGTGTTCCACGGACGGAAAATGCGTACCTGCTAATCTAAAGTAATACGCTATATCAGTGTGTTAAGAATACATGTTTTCTGTTTTACTGCAGGCAACAAAATGTACCGTGTCTGTGCATGAAAGAACCGGGTTAGTTCCCAATGTGTGAGTGAATGTGTAAGTATGCATCTAGGAATGCATGGAAGAGTTGTATTTGAGTTGTGCCGTGCCGTACCGTACCGTACCGTACCGTACCATACCCACTGTAGTCACTCACAGTACCTGATGTCCATCTTGCTTAGGCTTTGAAAGCTCTTATTGCCATAGATGCAGCAGGACTAATTATGGGATGGCGGATCTTTGACCATGCTGCTCATCTCGGTGGGGCCCTTTTCGGAGTGTGAGTAACTAGTGTGTTTCTTATTTAAACTAAGATTATTAAAAATGGCTATGCTTCCACATTTAGTGATTATGATTTTCACAGAACAGGTGATTACCATTACCTATGAATGATCACTAATAACGATGAACATGCATCAACAGACGACGTGCACAATGCAACCTTTAGCAAGAGCCGTATAATTTATATACTACTTATCCTGTCCCTCTGTCCTACAGGTGGTATGTAACATATGGTCACAAGCTTATGTGGAGAAACAGGGAACCTCTGGTAAAGCTTTGGCATACCATGCGGTCTCCAGGTGCTGGTGGAGGCAGGCCAGGAAGTGGACCTGGTGTCAATAGTGGTGCAGGGCCTGGACCAAAATAAGAGTCGTGGCGACTGAAATTGGCCCTTGAGGAGTGATCTGGTGTCGTGGTACAGGGAGATCTTCCATTTGGAGACAACCCCCCTATTACAATTAAATGTTCAACCGAACTTTTGAGTAAATACGGCAGGTTTCATCTCACACATTTCCTATTCACATTGCTGAATAGAATTGCTCATTAAGCAAGCATCAAGAAATGTGTTCAAAGACTGTCCAGAAAAGTTCTAAATTAGTTTGAACATGTGTGTGTGTGCAGCTGAACAACTTTATGCATACTGTATATCAGTGATGTGGCTTGGAATGGATTGATCAATTCTACTGTAATGTGTACAGTATGATCTTTTGTGACGTTTAGATTTAGGTTTTTTAAACTATACTGAACAAAAACTTTTTTTTTAACAAAAAAAAAGCTCTATTGTGATAGGAATCATTGCTATAGTGTTTGGTCTGGGTCTTCCTCATCTCTCCAGCTCTCTCATTTAGACCGGGAACCCCTATATGTAACTAATACTATACCTTTCAATCAGAGAACCCCTTTTGGGGTGGTTGTTGCTTTGTACAGCATATAGCAACATGCATTGCCTTTTTTTCTTTTTTATATAAATATTTGAAGAATAGAAAACTTAGGTCAGGATTTAGAAGGCGTTTTTAGAATCGACCTCAGGTCTAAATGGTTCAACACAAAATATATTTTTAGGTGGGTCACTAATTAATTCAATGACGATAAACCATTTATCTCCTCCTTTATCCTGTATGAGTTCTCTCCTGATTGGATGAAATTGGCATCATGACCTGAACATGTCTTTACTAGAGAAATGGAGATCCTTGACTGAATACTGAATAGTGACTAGAGTCTAGTCCATAGCAATGATTACAATGGCAATCTAAAGCACATTTAAATCTAAAGCTATTTAAAAATACCACCACACCACCTTCCAGACCCATCCGAAAAAAGTTTGTCATAGTTTGTGTGAAAGAGATGTACAGTAAAAACATACCTCATTGTTCTTTGACTTACTGTAATAACTCAATTTCCTTTTTGTCAAAACTTGTGCTGGAACAATATTACAATAAAACAAACATTATTATTAAACCACTTTCTCATCTCTTGCCAAGTACTGTCTGTATAGCCTCACGCACCCAATGGACTGAGTTGGACATAAGTCATTCCTGCTTGGTTTAGGGAGTTATTAACCTGACTGCCAGATGGGACGGTATTGAGTTTGCAGGAGTACAAAATGCCTCAGATCATGAACGCAGCTTCCGATTGCCGTGAAACATTGCACACAAACACAACCCAAGGAGGAAATGCCATAGAATCCACTGACAAAAAGATGTTGATTGTAAGACCTACAGTTCAAGAGTTATAGTCCAAAGCGTAGATTTTCTACAGTGAGGCTGGTTTGAAAAAGGTACGGTGTTGTAAAAAACAAAGTTATCCTTTTAAGATTTAAGGATAGCTCAAAAATGCTTGATAGCTGTGATATACTGTAGTTACTGTGTAGAGAAAAGGGCTGCATCAAGCCTTCCAATCAAGTAGAAAGAAAATGTCATTCACAGGACATTGGAGTTTCCTTGAAACACAAACATTGCAATTACAGTAATACAATAGAATAACTATTTTTATACTATTGGGAATCCTGCATTAATTATGCCCTTATTATTGAGAATGGTGTGTGTCTATATGTTAGTTTATCATGGTCAACAATCAAACATTTTAGCTATCAGGATAAAGGTTCTCGCATGCAATGACTATTTTGAATTGTGCTATTTGAATTGTGCTCTAGTGATGCAGGGACCCAACTCATGACGTGTTTTTTTGCCGGGGCGGGTCAATTTATTCATGAATGCGGGAACCTAGCAGGGCGTTTTCAATCTGTTCTACACTCTGTCATACAACAAATTATATAGGAGGGCTTAAGTGTTTATGGGTTTTCCATCAACAGATCAGAACCCATTCTGGGCGGGAACCCCCTTTGGTGTTAGCATTATGTTATGCTTTAGCCATTGAAAAATAGATCTACAAGCTCATAGCGCGCCACTGAGTGGCGCGCTACGAGCTTGTAGGTCTGCTATTTTTGAAAAATCAAAGAACGACTGACTTTTTTCAGAAAACTGTCAGGATGTAGAAGACATTTTTAGAATCTGATCTCAGGTCAGAAACTGAGTAAAGAACAGAAGAGAGCAAAGCGTTTAGAGACTGACTTGAGAGTCTAGATCTAGATTGAAGATCAACAGAATTTATTGTTCAGCAATATTTGATCTCTGCACATTCACAGTTTTACACAGCAAAAAAACAATAGTTGTCATTACAGATCTATTGAAACTGGACGGGGGAAAAGTCCCACTAGATAAACAAATCGTGACAGATAATATAATAGATTGTGTTGGAATTGTAGATACTGATAAGACATTGTATCACTATGGCACAGAATCAGATTTTAAGGCTAAATATGATTTGTCTATCAACATAGTTTAAAGTGAGAAGTGACCCTGTGCCGCCTTCTAAAACAGACATATTTCTATAAAATTCTAGACAGCACCATTCATGTCTGTACAGCAATGCTACTAAGATGAGACTGACATCTGCTGGCTTTTAAAGTAAGTGCATAACAAGGTACACCAGTTGTAAACACTAAAGTAAAGGCAGCTTTGGCAATAATACAAAAATAACATGTTTGCCTCATCAGGCTAAAGCGTTATTTATGAGGGAAAAAAAGGAAAAGCACCATCTGTGTTGGTATTCAAAAGTAAGAAGGTCCTCCACGGCCGGAAGGGCTCCGTTACATTATGAATGGGACAGATTAAGAAATGTGAAGAGAATATGCTAATAATGACGTATGCTTTACTCATTCAAAAATGTATCTGCAGCGAGGTTGCCTGTTGAAATATTTTGGTTTATAAGTTAACGACTCATTTGTCTTTTCTTTAGCTGAAGTTATCAAGCCAAGTGTGACTAAAATTAATACTTTGATGGTCAAATACATGAAAAGAAATAAAAATACATTTAACGAGGGCCATAGGTCATCATGTAGAGACCACTAAACCACTGCATCAGGTTATGTATGAATCTAAATCCCCAGCCCTTTCAAATAGTAAGTCACACATCGCCATAGACCCACCTGAACTCTACTTGCAATTGACTTCATTCCATCTATGGCAGGCAGTCAGTGAATTGAATCCCACTGTATCCATCCACTCCTGCTCCTCAGCCCTTGCCCTTGTCGTTGCCATAGCTGGGGAAGCCAAACTGGCAGAGCATCAGGTTGGAGAAGCAGAGTGGCATGGAGCCGTAGATCTGTGCCAGCCTGTTCAGACAGTAGGACCTCTGAAGGAGGTGTTCGGGGCGACGCCACCGAAGTACCCGCTGCTGGCGTCTTTCTCCAGGTTGCGTAGGGCTTGACGAAGACCCCCGAGGGTCTGCCGATGCTCGACAACCTCGACTGTTTCCCCAAATGCATTGCCACGGCAAAGTTCATGGCAATGTCGTCGCAATTCTCCGTGTCATCAATCAGCTTATGTACTGCTTGAGGCTGGTCCTGGAACAGTTGCAGGTAGTGGCGGTGGAAGAAAGCCGCACCAATCAGCACCATGGAGTACCTGCAGTGGAAAGTATAGGTTAAACTGTGGACCTCCGACAACCAAAACAAATACATGCTAGTGTGTAAATACGGCAAAAATCGGATTAAAATATATAGTGGTCAATTCCGTAATCAAAGTAATAGAAGAGTAAATGTGACGTACCCAAATGTGTAGTCACATTTTTGTTTCATTATAAATGTGTTCTTGTATTTTGAATAGTCTTATTGTGTCTTGAGAATGAGCAGGGAGTCTGTTGTAGGAATGGAACTATTCCACATTCCGCCACCAGGTGGCAAATGCACTTTCTGAGATTCATTGATGCTGAGCAATGTAAACAGACATGGCATGGGAATGTGGAATATGAAGGAAAATAAGATGCATTGTGATTTGTGATGAATATGTATGAGAAGAGATGGGTTTATTGATATTGTGTGAAAATGTGAATGTGCATACAGTAATTGCAACTCTTTAAAACAAAGAAAGAAAAGTAAATGGTGATTTAACCTTGCATAATTGTTAATAAATCAGATGAACAAGGAAGAGGAAGAAAGAACGACACTGAAACTGACTGTCTACAGTTTTCCCAAATTTGTTCAGGTTAACCTGGGGCCCGTTCCACGAAACTTGGATTAGAGATTAAGCCGGGCTTTAACACATATCCTGGCTTAATATATCCTGGAACAGTGATTAACCGGTTTCATGAAAGCTGGTTGATCTTGCCAGATTAATTTAACCAGTTAACCTGGATATGTTGAGGCTTGATTCGGTTTCATGAAAGTGATGCTACATTAGTTACCATGGAAACTAATGCTTTGGACTTGGCCTGCTCCGGACCAGGCTAAGGGCCGATTCATACTCCTATTTTACCGCTGTTTCGGCGCTGTAGTGCCGAAATGATTTCGGCTCGTCAGAAATTTTCAGCAGCACAGAAGAGCCAACTTTAGGACGGTACCCGCCCCCCCGAACCTCAAATGACGTCAAATTGTAGGCTCTAAGCGCCGAACCGACTTTTATTCGGCTCTAAAATAGGAGTATGAATTGGCCCTAACAGCCAGGTTTAACCTAATCCTGATGTCTTTACTGTTCATTAAGCAGTCAAACTGATCACAAACCAATGATGTTTTCCAGATTTATTCAATTATTATGGGTTTATGTTGCCTTATTTGTATCGGTCTGCATTAAAGGACTAATTTAAGCACTATATAAAATCAAATAACCAAAATATATAGGCTGCACAACATCATGACAGCTTGTGAGCTTGTAGATCAGCTGCTTTTGGTGAATGTTCCCCATGAATAGGTTTGCTGTCGTGCAAGTGCAGTGCACGGTTAAGAAGAATTATTATATTATATTATTATTATTTTTTGTAAAAGTGAAAACCACTAAATATTACCATTACTCATTGTTTTACAACATATTACCATTGTAACGTTTCACCCACTACTAGTCCTACATACTTACACCTAGAAACCCCATTCAAACCTATTTAGGTTCATCCTATGGTGGACATGTGTGCCTGAAAAGGAATCTTTGAAATGTTTCATAGTTTTAGAAATATAGTGACATTTATAGGCAGATAGTGGCACTTCAAAAAATCACTTTCACCTAGAAACTCCATTCACACTTTGTAAAATTCAGCTTACTGTGGAGACACATGCTGGAACTTTTTACTTTGGAATGTTTTGTAGTTTCTGAGTTATTTAACTTAAACGCCCAATGCATTCTCAATGGCAATAGCACAAACTTTGCTGGCCCCTGTCTGGACAACAACCCCCTTCCACAAAGGTAGCTCCCTCAGAGGAGGGAGTTATGGCCAAATATCACAATGCGACAATATCATTATGCTTACAATATTAAGAATTCTGTTTTAAGTTAATAGTAGTGGTAAAATGTAAACTATATTTTTGGGGTAGTTAATCATTCAGTCTATCCACTATTGAGAGTATGTTCTCTCTTTAATTACAGCCGCAGTATTTATTTTAGAAGCTTAAGTCCTTGTATCAGTAAGTCTTGAATAGATTAGTAAAGATAATGAGATATACAGAAGGGGGCTGTAATGCAACTATTAAGGATGCAAACTGCCTTAATACCCCATGAAGAAGAAGGATCAGTAAATCTGTGTTCTACAGAATGGGTCTAGAGACAAAAAGCCAGACTGTCTATTAAGCCAGGCTTGCTGATCCCGGCTCGCCAAATCCACCAATTCTGAGCCTCGCTTGGCTTTAGTGGAACGGAATAAACCAGGCTGTAAAGATCAGGATTTAAAAAGTTTCGTGAAACAGGCCCCTGGCAGATCAGTTTAAAAATATAATGTGTTTACTCCCTGGTGACATAAACAAAATAGAAAGTGTCTCAAGAAAGAAAAAGAAGGCCCAGGCCGTAGCGTAACGGTCTGGGCACCGGACTGGTAATCCAGTCGCAGTGTGCCGCGGGTTCGACTCCCGGACCCGACACGGCCTTTACTGCATGTCATCCCCCCATCTCTCTCCCGTTTCCTGTCAGCCTACTGTCTGTCCCTTCAAAAATCAATAAAAGGCGTAAGCCGCAAAAAATATCTTAAAAAAAAAAAAGAAATAAAAAGAAAAAAGACTGCTGCTATTTTTGGCCTAAAATGACATTGCCCACAATAGGTTGAAAAGTAGTTGAAGGATGACATACCTGTCCCCTCCACCTATTTCTGGATCCTGCAGCTCAAAGCTACCATAGCTATACACTCCACGCGCCATGCAGACATGTTTTCGAGGGACAAAACCAACAATTTGATCCGGAAATTGCTGTGGGACAAAATAAGGCATTACATATTGTAGCAGTTTTACACACACACACACACACACACACACGTACACGTACCAGTCTGTCCGTCTATGTATGACAAATGTTGCATCATGTCAATCAGACAACACACAATCAGTTGATATAAAATACTGACCATCTGTATCAATTTCAGTGAAAGGCTGCAGTCTGTTGCGCATGTGATTGACGCTCTGCTCCTTGAAGACCACTGGGACAGGATGGGGCCCCAGCGAGTCCCAAAGCTTCTGGGGGGTTTGTTCCCCAACGTTATTCCAAACTATGATTATCCTTCGAAGGCGGGGTACTCCCTGGTAATGGTTCAGAAGTCTGAGCAGAATATCCGTGCGATTATACGTTTGGATGACGATAGTGAATCCCTCTCCTTCCTCCTCCTCTTTTGTCCTCCTTTGTGCGAAGTTGGACTTGCCAGGCGATGCTCTGTGCAGAACTTCCATGTCTTCAGCGGGTGGCAATAGAGCGGTCAAGGCCGCACAGACCAGGAGCAGGAGGAGCAGTATTGGCCAAACTAGATACGGCCGCCAGAGACCCATAAAGCTGCGAAGGACCCTGTAGCAAGAAGAGACGGATGCAACATTTAAGTTACGTTATGCTACTTTTTCATTCTCTCACGGTTCATTGAACTCCATCACCTGTTGACCATCATCACCTTTGGTTCTCAAAGTGGGGTACGGGGACCCCCATGGGTGTCCTTGGGTGGCGATTCCAGGGGGTTCAACGCAAAAGTATTTAATGTAGCATCACAATCATTTTAATCACTTTGTTTATCTGCTATTTTGGAAAAAATACAAAATCTTGAAATTAATTTGATTTGATTTTTCTTTTTTTTTGTATATCTTCTGGGGGTCCCTGGCACAAACTCTTTTCAGATGGGGGGGGGGGGGGGGGGGGGGTCAGCAGCCAAATATATATCAATATCAATAGCTACTTGCACACTTACTTTTCAATCGTGTCACGTTTAACAACTTTTAAGCTATCTATGAGCTCACAACAATCCTTAAGCTACTTCAGTGGTCACTTCTCTCTCAACTCTTCTTTAAAAAGTAGCATTAAAACAATTACATATTTTTCTTTGTAAGAAATAAAAATTAAATAAAATGTGTTTATAAAGCATATTTAAAAGCCATTCTAGTTGACCAAGTGTGCTATGCATGAAGTATACAGTCATAGCCTACATGAAGTAATTAACCATTGACAAACAACGAGATATAACTTCTTAAAACATGGAGAAAATGGAACAACGTTACCTCATTTTATGCTCACAGCTGGTAGAGCAAGACCTCTTAATTTTCACGCCCCGCCACCATGTGTTGACACATCAAAGAACTTTGAAGAAAAGAGTTCCACGACCAGCTGTCAACAAACAAACAGGAGTTTGCAGTCAGCCTCAAGTAGCTGCCAATCTGCCATGTTTGCTAGGCTAGCTCAGAGCGGGCTAGCTACAGATACATTACATTACCATAGCAACCTGCTAGTACAGTACAGTGTTTCTATTTGCGTCTCAGTGCTCAGATCCGGTTTTAGCCCACTGACTGTATCCGGTCATTTGAACACAAACGCACAGGTGTCATTTCCATTATGCTTTGATTGATTGATTGAAATATTTATTAACAGTTTGTAGAATTTACAGTACATTTTAAGCACAAACTCAATACAAAAGACTGTCAACTGTGAGTGGACGACCCAATTAAGCATTACACTTGTTTACAACAGGGTCCACATTGTTCAATTCATCAAAACATTTAGAGACATACAAATAGACACTTCTATGTAGCTAAAGAACAGAACAGGAATTCATCTCATATAGGAAGCAAAAAGGGAAAAGATATATATACAGTGAGGGAAATGGGGTGGGGGGATTCAGTTTTTACAGAGGCCAGTTTCGAATTGCAGCCATCCGTAGGTGCCCTTTGAGAGCGGTTTTGAAGGAGTCAAGGGATTCACATGTCTTAATGACTGTTGGTAGGGCGTTCCACATTTTGGTGGCATAGGAGCGAAAAGAATTTAGTCCCTTGTTTGTGCCGAATCTGGGTTGTACATGGTTTGTTGCACTCCCTCTGGTGTTGTGGGTGTGGACTTCGCTTACATTAAGGAAGTATTTAGACAGGTACATGGGTATCTTGGTGGTGTATCGAATCTTGTGGACCAGACCCATTGCAAGATGCTGTACTCTGTCGTCGACCCTAAGCCATCCCAGCCTGTCAAAGTGGGCAGGGGTGAGGTGGGTTCGGGGGGTGAGGCCAATTAGGAGCCTGACCAGTTTGTTTTGGGAGGTCTGGAGCCTTGTTTTAAGGGCCTTTGAGGTGCTGTGGTACCAAGAGGTGGATGCATAGTCAAAGAAACCTTGTACGAGGGCTCCTGTTAAGGTCTTCAAGGTGTTTTTGCTGACCAGTGAGGAGATCCTGTAAAGGAATCTTGTTCTTTGATTGACTTTTTTGATTACGTTGGTGGCCATCTTATCACCGGAAAGATTGGCCTCCAGGATGGAACCTAGGTAGGTAATTTGATCTTTTCGTGTGATAATATTGTCACCCACTCTAACCAAGAAGCCATCTGCCTTGCTGAGATTACTCAGCCGGATGCCCGGATCTGAAACCTGCTAAGTGAATTGATCCCGAATGTAGTTGATAGGAAGCGGAAACTGCATTTTACAAGTTACCCAGATCAAAACACAGGGCTGCAGTGATCTGGCGATCAGGTCGGCAGACCTTTCTCTTTGACTTTGTTTTTAATGTATTTCTTCACACAATTTCTATTCTTGTCGGATTTTTTACCTTCTTTCACGTCAGTGAGTCTGGGCTTTTTCCATCATGTGTTCTTCTCTGAACTGTCCCAATGTTCCACTTTCTAACGGACTGCACATTCCCCAGCTTGGATTAGGTGCGTTTGACCTATGCAATATACAGCTGCTGCATCTTCTGCATATCCCTGTCAGTTTATTAACAAACTGCAGCAGTTTGTGAAACATACAACATGAATTCATTGCACATGATTGATCTGATGTTCATTGTCTTTTTCCAATTTTTTCCTTCTTTTGTTTTGGTGCATCATGCATGGCATTCATGCGCATGTGTGTGTGATCAAGTTTTTGGACTACGACTTTGCACTTGCTTTGCTTTGTCCTTGTATCTTCCTGCCTTACTTGAAAACTTTAGCCAGCACTTCTATTCTATATTCTTCAGTGAAATTACAAGTGGTGTTGCTGGGTGCAAAAATGGTCTATTCCTCATCCACTTACTTAATTACTAGTACTTACTCAAACAGGCAAAAAATAATAATAATAATAACTCATTAACTAAACATAACTGTAAGGGGAATTAGCTTTAAACTCAATGAACGATAAGGCTCATTATGTTATATGCAATGTATGATTTCCAGTGGTGGAAAGTACATTTAGGCCTAGACCTAGAATGCCTGTGATCATTTAATTATACTTCGTAAATTTATACGAAGTATAATTAAATGATCACAGGCATTCTAGGTCTAATTTAGGCCTAGGACTATATTTAAGACCACACCTCAAAGGCAAATATTGTACTTTTACTCCAACTCCACTACATTTACTTGATAACTTTAGTTACTAGTTACTTTGATTATTATTACAAAACATACATTGAACACTTAAGTTCAGCCCAATACATTTCGGACATTTGAAAATAGCCGATTTACAAGCTCACAATGCGTCGCATGGCGATGCATTTGAGCTTGTACATCTGCTATTATTACTAGGGTTTTATACATTTGAAAACTTGAATTGGGACATTCTGCATATTGAGTACTTTCTACTTTTGGCATTTTAAGTACATTTTGATGCCCAATACTTTTGTACTTTTTGTTTTTTTGTTTTTTACAATTGAGTACTTTTTCCACCACTGATGATTTCAGATTTTTGTGAAATGTTTGTCCTTGATCTCTTCAAAGGAACATCCCATCATGGTGGATACGCCCACGATGCTGTTGTGTATGCAATCCGCGAGTGTGGTGTACGCTGTACGGCACATTGACACAACAAAGCGTTATGGCTGCGAGACACAGCTAGGTGAAGCTATCAGAGAAAGTGGGATTCCACGAAGTGAGCTGTGGCTCACCAGTAAACTCTGGTAAACCTGGTAAACCACATTATCTTCTTACTCTCAAAATGCCCCTTTGTAATTGTATGAACTCCTTACCACTCAGATTTGTACCTGATGCACTGGCCAGATGCCAGACAGACTGGTCGCTCTAACAGGGAGGTGAGAGCTGAGACGTGGAGAGCCCTGGAGGAGCTCTATGAAGAGGGTGAGAAACATTGGGATTCATTAAATAATTGCAACGCTTATTGACATTTTACACTAATAAGAGGTCAGAATGCATGGTTCACAAAAGGTCTAAGGCCTGCCTTTAAGGGCAGATTCACACTGAGTCCGTTTGATTCAAACTGTTCCCGAATACGATTGCCTGGTCCCGCATGGCCATGATTCTCATTGGCCTTGATTCTTCTGCACCCAAGTACACAACACTTCATTCAACTGTATTCAATGCTTTCACATTACATCGATCCGTATCCATTGCAAGCATTAGTTTTGCACAAAAAACACTTCTTTACCTAAAAATGGCCATAGCAGTCATCACAAATGTGATGAGGTCAGCACATTTGGGCACATTTGGGCAAGTGGCTATGGCCGAATTTAGCCCATGGAGTGTTTTCGTGCTAAACTAATGCTTGGAATGGATTCAGCATCATGATAACCCCCTAGTTTGACACGTCACATGCTACTTAATAATGTAAGCATTTTCTTTGCAGATTTGCCACACATTTTGCTAATTTTCTCTAACTATGTGAGCTTGTAGGTCAGCTATTTTCGGCGAAGAGGTTTGGTGTAGAGGGGGAAACAAGAAGGGGCCAAGGATAGACACCTGGGGGACCCTAGTCAAAAAAGGAAGTTTCTAAGTATTTCCTTTGGCTTTGGAATGCATCTCTTTGCTATGCACTACTCCTGTGTCAATTTACAAATGAATAAAGCCTCTCTAAAATGGCCTGTGTATTTTGCTTCTGTAGGGGTGTGTCGGGCTATTGGTGTAAGCAACTTCCTGGTCCACCACCTGCAACAGTTAAAGGATGACTGTAGTGTAGTACCACATGTAAACCAAGTGAGTATTCCAGCTAGCTAACCAACCTTAGACCAAAATCTATAAGGGTGTGCTGCTGCTAATGGATCCAAATGTGTCTTAGGACATGCAAAAACACTGGTATACTATGGTCCTATTTGAAAGTGCAACACATGAAACAATTGACTAAGAATATTAGATATTGGATTTCCTCTAGGGGTCCATTCTGAGATGAATGAACAGTTGTTTCTAAAGAGCTGCATTCAACATTTAACCTCTGGGGTACAACACCCACCCTCACCCAATCAGGTAGAGTTTCATCCGTTCCAGCAGCCCAATCATCTGGCGTAGTACTGTCGTCAGGAGGGCATAGTGTTTGAAGGGTACTGCCCCCTGGCCAAGGGACAGGCCCTTAACCATCCCACTGTTCTACAGCTTGCACGAAAGTACCAACGCACCCCTGCTCAAATCTGCATACGCTGGAGCATACAGGTATTAATCATGTCGTAATATTGACAATCTAGTCTGGTCTGTACAGGCCATAAAAGCACATTATCCCCAAGGTTAACCACTCTTTCAATTATTATTGCCTTAAACTATGTAGTATGCATGCATTATTATGTATTAACGTGTTTAAACTATTTTTCCATTATAGAATGGTGTTGTCACAATACCCAAATCTACCAAGAAGGAGTGAGTACAAGAGAATTGTCAAGTGAGTTCAACATAAGCACTTGCTGTTTGTTGACCCCACCATCACTTTAGCCTCAAATGAGGGAAGTCGGTAACATTTGAGCAAGAATCGTGCAGCACTATCACATTATACCTCGATTTAAACATACTTTGCCTACATCATCTCGCCGAATAACTTACTTGATCGATCTCAACCACCAACTAATATGGTTGCTGACTCTGTCCCAGTCAGCAGTTAAAAACTCAATTGTAAGGAGATGGCTGCAGGTCCTTCTAATGTGAAATTCATACTTCAGAAAACATAGTAGCAATGGGAAATGATGTCAGGAGCCAAGGACAATAGATATCTACGCATTTCTGCTATAGACATACTACAGTATACATTATTGAATCAATGTCATAGTCATGAGATGGATTCACACTTTGGACCAGTGTTCCACCTTTTATGCTATGTTGTTTTGGTGTTTCAACAGGTCTTTGATTTATTGCTCTCTCCTGAGGACATGGACAGCATCAGGAGACTCCACTGCGACATGAAACTCATTCATCTAAGACAAGTGATCCACTCTGGAAAGAGCAAACACACACGTGATCCAACACATTTGTGTAACAATCTCATAGATCGTCAGTGCCTTTAAGACCTGAGGACGATTCTACAAATGCCTTCTAAATCCTGACCGTTTTCTGAAAAAAACATGTTTCTATGTCAGTCATTCTCAAACATTTTCATGTCAAGGGCCTCCAAGATTATTATGTAATTGACTGCTGACCCCCATCTGAAAATATGTTGTGAGCACTATGAGCTTGTAGATCTGCTATTTTTCAACAGCAAAAGTACAACATAATGCTTAACACACCAAAAGGGTTTCCTGCCCAAAATTGGTTTTAACTGCCTTAGTTAGAAAATGTGAGTTTATACCACAAGTGCTTTAAATCTTTGAGAGCAAAACTGAATAAAATGAAATATTATTTTAAAGACAGAGTATTTGCCAGTAGCCTATTTGTTAGGCACAATGATCAGCTATCAGCCACATGAAAGACAAGGCGGTGTTGACAGATATGGGTGTAACAATACCAATACCCCAACTCTCCAAGTCAAGTGACAACCTACACTACAGACTCCCTCACTGTCATAAGAGAGTCACTCAGTTTAGTCACCGGCTTAGCGGTCCAGGCACCTAGGATGGTAATCCAGCATGAGTGTGTTGCGGGTTTGAGTCCCAATCCCGACGAACTTTGCTGTCTTTCTCCCCCATCTTTCTCCCCGTTTCCTGTCTACCTACTGTACTTCTATCAATAAAGGCAGAAAGGACCTTTCTGTGTGGAGTTTGCATGTTCTCCCCGTGTCCCCTAGGGTAGGTACCCTCACAAAAAACGTGCAGTAATCCTGGTCTCTAAACTGCCTCCCCCTGGCCAGCCGGGGCGTCTGATGGAGGGGAAAGGAACTGGTTGGAATAATGTGTTCCTTCCACACGCTACGTCCAACCAGGGAAACTCCCCCCTGTCAGGTTTAAAGGAGCAACTTGGACACTGAGGCATGAAGTTGCTCTCCCCATGTCCCCCATATATGGGGCCTAGGTTGGCGGAGGGTGTGTAGGTGCCTTAAGAGCATACAAAGATTTGAAATATTATATTGTTGTTATATTGTACCCTTGTGTTTACATATACTTATATATCCGTTGGAGGCACACTGTTGAAGAAATACTATAGGAATATAATATAATATCTGAACAAAAACCATTGCATGGATGCACCTGGGACGTATCCTCATGTATATAGGCCTATCCCAAGGTCATCAGGGTTTCGAGTCTCGCAACACCCCTCACTCAGATGACCCTTATATGTCCCAGTAGCTACCCACCATCAGTCCCATTAGAGAAAGACAGGGCCACACAGTCCGCTGCTCCCGAACTACTCTGCCGGGACTGGGAGGTCTGGCGCGTGGAAGGACTAGGCTCAGTGGGTTGACTCCTGTCCGGGCCCGGCTCCTTCGTGACTTTGTATCTATAAAATATGAATATGAAGTATGAGAAGGTACATTTTTTATTCATTCTAAGCAGTGTACAGTATCAACTCCTGTTCTCATTCAGCCCAGTTATTTCAAGTTCATGTCACTTCAGTGGATCACCGTATGGAGCGCCATCCTGAGGATAAGGCATGTGAGTAGTACCATTAATATGTCAGACTTTGGACAAATAACAGAGGTCGTATGATGAAGATTAATATTGGGGGAAGCGGGCATATTCTTGGCATCTGATGGCATAGATATGCAAGCTTGTGAATATCAGATGTACATTCATATTGTTATATGGTTTGAAGGGTGTAGTGTGTGTGTGTGTGTCTGTGTGAGCATAAGTACACATACATTATGTAGGCACCAACGTGCCAAAGGTCCACCACTGCTGCCTTCCTCTGCCCCCCCTGTGACAAAGTCTGCGGATCGCACGTCGGCCACCTGGCTATGCACAGACGACAGACACAACAATAATCACAAATCCTATTTGGAGCAACGTCATCGTCGACATCGACGGACTGCCATAAGCAAGTAGGTGTGTGTGTGACGTGTACATGTATATAGGCAAGGCAAGGCAATTTTATTTATAAAGCACCTTTCATTCACAAGGCAATTCAAAGTGCTTTACAGAATAAAAACAAATACAGAGTGCAAACACTTAAAAAATGAACAAAGATAAAGGAGCATATGAATTCGAACAAAAATTTAATTAGACTTAAAAACAGGGATTTCCTAATGTAACCTGGAATATTATTCCAGTTTTGTGGTGCATAATAGTGCTTGCTTCCCCATGTTTTGTTCCAACTATGGGGTGAACAATTAGTAGGCCAGCCCCAGATGACCTGAGGGTTCTAGATGGTTCATAATATGAACAGACATACAGTAACAACATTTTAAAATCAATTCTCTGGGATACTGGTAGCCAATGTAAGGATTTTAGGGGCGACAGTGGCTCAAGGGGTACTAGAGTTGCCGGTTGGGAACTGAAATGGTTCCCAGTTCGAACTGGGAACCATTTCGATCCCGGGCTTCGACAGTCGAAGTGTCCTTGAGCAAGACTCTGAACCCCTAATTGCTCCCAATGAGCAGGTTGGTGCCTTGCATGTTTTCATCCGCCATCGGTGTATGAATGTGTGTGTGAATGGGTGAATGTAATCTATGTAAAGCGCCTTGGATATAGGCTCTATATAAATGCACCATTTACCATTTATATATAGGGCTACAGCAGAGCCATCTAATAGAAGAGTTACGATATTGAGGGGGCAGAAACCGAGCACTGTTCATGCAGCCTGAACTGAGACAAGCTGGAGTTGGAAATACAACTGTTGTTTGTTACAATTGTTTTCAACGAGGGCGGTGCAAATAAGAGCTATTTTAAGCATTATATGTGTGCAACATGACAACTGTTTTAAAGTATTGTACAGTAACAATTAAAGTCTCTTTAATGTTTATGTTGTACTATTACTACAAAACAATCTAAATGCCCAATGCATATCTGCCTACTTCCGGTCCAGGACTTGTCCCAGTTGGTTGTCCCCATTCTCAATAGAAGTCTATGAGAAGAGCCACCATTGGACTGGCCCCATGAAGTGAACGCAATTTGCATAGACTATATATCTAAGGCTCTGGGCTAAGGTACATAGGTGAAATTCGTCCTCTGCATTTTACCCATCCTGTTAACTTATTGATCTATTATTTTCAAATAGACGTGAGTAGGGTTAAAGTGGTTAAAGTACTGGCTAAACACATTTTGCAGGGACTCCCCTGAACCACCTCAGGTTTCCTATGGTCAAGTTCAAGACAGAAGGCTTTGAACTTTAGTCTTCGACACAAAAGTCGAAAGGTTAACTACTCTATTCAATCTATTCAATACACAACAATTAACAGGGGGTGTTACTGTGTATTGAACAGATGAGTTTACTATCAATAGAGTGCTGTCATGTGGGCGACATTTACATAACTAATGGGGTATTCGGTTCATTATGTAAATCAGTAACAGTCAGTGGCCGACATGACAGTAGCTACAGAAGTTACAGAACGGTTGCTAAATGTCTTGAACGTGATCTGACACCGTGATGTCATGTAAACGCTGTATTACAATACCCAAAATCGGTCATTCCAGCATGGCGATGTTACCGTGAAATTGGTGACCTGCTGAAATAGGTCATATAACACATCATATAACGTCAGTGTCCATTCCATACGTAAATCATTGCTGTTTGTTTATTAGCACTTATAGCAGTCTAACCTAGTGGTATTTAGGCCATGTGTCAAACTCAAAGACAAGAAGTCCACAAGATGATCAGTGATCACATATTTCGTCAGGTCACCAATTTCACCGTAACACTGCCGTGTCATGTCACACGCACACACACACGCACACGCACACGCACACGCACACACACACACACACACACACACACACACACACACACACACACACACACACACACACACGCACACAACACCACGCTACGAGGCTGATGTAAATAAATAATTTCATTGATCTGCAGTGGCATGCAGTGGTGGTTCAGGTTCAACAATCAACGACTCATATTTTCTCCTCTAAACGTAACATATGTGTCACTTGAATTTAAACAAAAATAATAACTATAGCAAAAATCCAAAAATAAACACAAGAAACCAATTTGTTACTTCGGGCGCGTTCGGAAATACCGCACCGGTCCGGAGCACACTCGTGCGATATTTCCGAACGCACCCTGGTGGAAATCCCCCCCGACGACTGGTGAGAAGTCAGTTGACATTTAAACCGACCAATCAACGAGCAGCGACTGCCCAACAGTCAACCAATCAATGACGGGAACGAGCACACGTTGGGGGCGGGCTGCAGATAAAAAGCCGAGTCCCACGGTCTGAACCTCAGGTGCATTGAATCCTAAACAGAGACAGTCGCATCTACCAACCTGCTTAACAGCACCATTACCAGTTACCAGTGCCACCACCTGCTCAACAGCCCCAGACATCACTTGCCGACCACCATCACACAGTAGGATACATCGACAACCACGAAAGGAACCAGTGTTTATCTTGCATCGTGCTAATATTGTTGCGTTTTCTCTTCAACAGTGAGTTTTGTGCTTGGGGTAAGGGCCGGGGAAGCGGGAACGGTCTGTTACCGTTGCCGCCTGTCGGTATCGCTGCGTACGTAGATAACTTATGTAAGTTGTGTTTTTTCAAATACGTTTGTAAGAATTTTGTCTGTCTGTATCGTCGTAGATAACGTCTGTATTTGTGTGTTACATTTGTAAGCATTTGGGTTGTATCGTCGTTGCGTCGATAACGTCTGTATTTTTTCATAAACGTTTGAAAGCATTTAGGCTGTCGGTAGCCGTTGTAGCCTAGTTTCAATTGTTTTTTGCACCGTCAGGTTCCCGTCTTAATTATTTCCGTTGTACTGTGTTTCAAACTTAAGTTAGCTACATTTAAAAGTTAACTCAAATTGTGGCTCGGCCATTACATTTTGAATCAAACTATAACGACATAGCTGCAGTCATTCAAATCAGTCACCGCGTCTTAAAGACCAGACCTAAGCTAACTTGTAGCATAAATAATACTCATTGTTAGATCTGTTTTTTTTAGTTGACATTAATTTCACAGGTGTATCAGCCTTGTACAACTCTCAGCTCTCTCAGTACTCTCTCTGTCTCAGTACTCTCTCTCCACAGGCACAGAGGACCTCTGTCTCTCTCCCCCCACAGGCACAGCAGCACACCTCTCTCAGTTCTCTCTCTCTCTCCACAGGCACAAAGCAGAACCTCTCTCTCTCTCTCTCTCTCTCTCTCTCTCTCTCTCTACAGAATGGAGCAGTATCGCATCAGGTTGATCAACGAGCCGGCTGTCTCTGGACGTGCAGGTAAGTTCAGGGCTCCTTCCAGAAGGGAGGTAGACGTCCGCGTGGACAACCTGGTGAACCGTGCCCTGACCGCTGACGACTTCGCCATCATCACAGCGTGCGTCCCTGAACTGTACCGCCAGTTCAACAAGGTAAGTGATGTTTCCTCACTAGTAGTAGTTGAGAAGCAGCTGCTCAGACCCCCGAAGGATGTCACACCCGTTGTTGAGGAGAGACCCTGTGCATGCTACTTTGACCAGCATACTAATGAGTGGAGGCCGGTGCTTCCTTGGTATGACCGTCGTAGAAAGCAGTGGAGACCAGCTTTTATCCGTAAAGTCGCCCGGTGTCTCTGTAAGCGCTATGTCCCCAGTACCAAGACGTGGGTGCTAGTCCGCCCTCCCACGCCACCACAAGCCGTGGTGACTACGCAGAGCAACGTTCTCTTCCAGGAGTTCTCTGGTTCCCTGGTCACTCCGTCCCACCCTGAAACCCTAACGCCCCCCTTCAGGTGTTGGAACGCCCGCTGTGGCAGCCGTTATGACCTCGTGGAGGTGAACGGTCAGCAGCTGGGCAGAGTCATCTCTGGTGTCTCCGCCACATGGGAGCTGGGCGGAAGGCCAGTCCAAAGGCAGTGGAGAGTGACTGTCTATAGGTCAGATGGACAGATGCAGCTGTCCGTGTTCTGTAGCTTCCCTGAAACGGTAAGGAGGCGTATAGTCTTTAGTGACGGGCCAGAAGTGACTGAAGAGGGGGGGGTGAAGAGGGAGACCGATGTCGATGGTATTGGTCACATCGACAGAGGCCCTCCTCGAAGCAAGACGGGTCTAAGACTGTAACTCAGACAGACCTGGGGTGCGCTGGTCATTGTAGCAGCTGCATGCACAGGGTCTTTCCTTTCCTACGGGGGTGCATCAAGTTGATCAAGGAGCCGTCTATCTCTGGACATGCAGCTAAGTTGAGACATTTTTATTTCATACCTTACACTTATAGAATTGTGTGGATTAATACGGAATGCTTTTAGTAGTACTTCATGAGAGGATCGACCAGGTAAGTGACCTTTCCTAGACGACAAGCGGCTCTTAAGGACCTCTGGTACAGGTTGGTTTGGTGCCTTTCAGCAGGAAGTGGATCTTGGAGGCATAGATCTTGTTCCTCCACATGTGCTAGGCCTCACAGAGAAACTTGACACTGTCTCTCTACTCTATAGGGTTTAACTTTTAACATCAAGTAATAATAGTCGCAAAGAAAACTAATAAATAAAACCCCCTCTCTCTCCACAGAGCAGCAGAATGGAGCAGTACTCTGACCAGTATTGCATCAACAAAAAAAAGTAATGTCTGTTTTCTGCACTAACTATGTCTAGTTTGTCCACAGGTTTCTACTGACGGAGTCCTGCGTGCTGATCGTCACCAGTCAGTTGGCCTCGTGTCTGGCGGGCTAGCTTGAGGTGCCCTTCAACCCTGTGATGGTCACTGGCCTTGGCGTCTTGCGCGGCCAGGCTCTAGGTTGCGTCTTGCAACGTCTGTCTATGGGGCGTCTGGGTGTGGTAAGAGGTAAAGTACTCGCCCACCACTGCAGCATTAATTGCGGTGCCTCCAACTTGGCCTGGCGCTCCATCAAACACAATTGGCCGTGTTTACGGGTGGGAACTTAATCTGGCATGGATCAAGTGACCGTCCCTTTTGCTGCACTGCAGAAGCTACTTGCAAGTGTGTATGGGAGGATTCACACAGTAGTTTATACCTCCCCAGCTGTGGGGGTGGTGCTGCCAGCAACAGGGACTCAAGGACACTTGGGGCAATTGGGAATTGGCGATGACTAAATTGGTCTCCTTCCATGGATTGACGCCTTGACGTGGCGGAGGAGCTTATGTATTTCTTACCCAGAGAGGTCATGCAGTTACATGCCGGACAGCTCAAACGGTAAGAGATCAACTAAGGACAATCCGTAGATAGAACAAACCTGTTACAGAAATCACCACAAGGGTACCCGTTACCACCGTAGAGCATGCTAGGAGGTGTGGTGGTGGTGGGAGACCAGGCACACTGAGCAGGGACCCCAGGTAAATAACCCCCACCCACACACTGCCTTTCTCAAGTAGTTTCATGTCTTTTTCTCTATCCTTCCTGTGCACTGTTAAACCATTAAAACCCGTCAAAGTGTAATTTTAGATTATTGCATTGGATATCAGCAGATGTACAAGCTCATATCTGCTATTTGTGAACATTTTTGAAAAATCTTGATTTGTGGTCTGCGGCCAAATGCATATCAATTTGAGAACTACTGATTTAGAAGGGATTTGTAGAATCGGGCGCTATTGGCTTAATGAAAAGAGACGGCCACACTAAATTAGTTCAATTAAAAATGTCAGTGTAGATTGAGAACTGATCAATAAAATCGTATAAAATGGGGCGTCCGTGGCTGAATGCTCATCAAACTGGAAATTTAAAAGGTTGAGAATCAAACTAAAATTAAATGTCAGGTCGAACTACTAGTATTGATTATGCACTGAATGATTTGAGGCATGACAATGGTGAAATGTATTGAGCCAGTATATGAACCACAACCTCTGTGCGTTTTCCAAAAGTAGCAGATCTACAAGCTCGTAGCGCGGTGCTGTGCTATGAGCTTGTAGATCTGCTATTTTTCAACAGCTAAAGTTTAAAATAGTGGTTAAAGGCGACACAGACACGGCCTCGGGTCTAAATGGGTTACGCTATGACTACGTTAAGTTTGAATGTGGTGCAACTGGCTCTTAAACGTCTGAGAGAATTAGAGTGTATTTGACGGCTTCTACTGTCTGCAGATCTTTGGTCCAGTGATGCAGATTCTGAAGTTCAAGACATTGGTGGAGGATGTGGAGAGACGGCCTGGCAGCTGTCTTCACCAAAGACATGGACGACTCACTACATCTCTAAAGCTCTTGGTGCTGGAACCATCTGGTAAAACACACTACTATTACTTCTGTAGGCTGCATTGAACAACAACCGGGATGAACTTAACAACTTTCAACCTGGCATCCATAGAAGATCTTTGCTAATTGTCAGTGGGACAAAATTATGTAAGGACAAAGTATGCAAGCTCGTAGCGCGTTGACGAGCTTGTAGATCCAGGGATGCAAGTAGCCTGCCCTGCATACTGCAGGGCATTTAGACTCACTAAATTGCGACAGGACGCAATTGTGCACCCTCCGGGGGTCTGGGATGCAGTACTGTACTCTAATGTCATTGAAGTATTGGACTCATAAAATGTCCCTGGGACGCATCTAAAAGACCACCCCTGGGTCCCGGGACCCATTACATTGAAAACTTATTTACATCACTGATCTGCTAAAAAAAGTTTAATCGTGAAATGTGGCACAAATCTTTGAATAGATTATTTCAGAGCGAACATTCTTTACTCAAATCTTTGCTTCTGGGGGGTCCCTGGAACAACATATTTTCAGATGGGGGTGGGCAGCCAATTACATATATTTTTGGATGACCTTGAAAAGCCCATGTTTCTATGTCAGTCGTTTCTGTCAGGATTTAGAAGGTAGGCTTTTTGTAGAATCGTCCTCGGGTCTAAATGGGTTAAAATGCAGTAATAAAAACTAAAGTAGACGGGATTATTTTACTGTATATTGGTTTGCTTATCTTGTTGGAAAATGTAAATTGTACTTGAAGCAAGGAGAACATTCAGACGTTGCATAAGGTTATTTCACTGTCTCCACTATAGTGGTAACAGCCTGCAATCATGTAGTCTGCAACATTGTAAAGTGATGACTGCCTTATATTTATGTTTAACCCATTCTGACCGGGCACCCATTTTGGTGTTGGCATCATGTTATGCTTTAGCTATTGAAAAATAGCAGATCTACAAGCTCATAGCGCGCCACCGAGTGGCGCGCTACGAGCTTGTAGGTCTGCTATTTTTGAAAAATCGAAGAACGACTGACATTTTTAGAATCTGATCTCAGGTCAGAATGGGTTCATCAGACCAGTGTGTGTCCAGTGGAAACCTCGCATGAATCTGATCTCAGTTCAGAATGGGTTAAGGAGTACCGTACACAATTAGCTCATAGTAGTCAAAATGGCAGAATACTATTAATTACGGTCCTATCTGACAGTTCGGTGTCTGATTTTTATATATTTTTTAGGCTTTATTAGAATGGCCCCTCATGTAAAAACAATAGTCCTGTATTTTTGCTATCATGGCTATTGAGAACCAGTTATTCAGCAACGGGTTTACAAGGGCTCTTTGTCGTCTTGAATTCATGTACTTGATAGACACAACTACTATTGTAACAAAGTTTTGCTTGTATAGAATCTTAGGGTTACTAAAATGTATCATATCGTTATGTTTAATTCAGGCCTTATTACTGACCTTTCCATATCCTGTTTTGTCTGTCAGGTGACCGTCAAGGTATCTCAGAAGAACGTCTGAAGAACATCCTTGAACTGTCCTCAACCCAGGAAGCCGCTGAGAGCAGAAACGGACTGCTGATACTGTTTGTGTGTTTAGTGTTTCTTTCTGGATGTCCCTGTATGAATGCATTATTCACAAGGAGGCAAATCATCTGACTCAAGTTTGGGTCGTAAACCGGCTGCATCTCTCTAACGGGGAACCCTGTAACCAGGTTGTCCTAACCTACAGTACTTGTTAGTTATGCAGTTTCACTTGACTGGACATTGTACTGCCTTTGAAATGTCCGTTTTCAGTTGAAAGTCAGATATTCTGATAGTTTAAATCAACAGTAGCCGTTTCTGTTTTTTGTTTTTTTGTTCTGTCAAATTTATTGCATTGGGAGATTGTGGAATAGTTGTCTGGCTACGTGAGTCTACTGTATCCCCAACAGCACTTACCAGAGTTATGCTATTTTTGTACATTGGCCTGTGAACTTTGAGATTATTCTTTCAGACATACTGAGTATTTTACTTCTACTACACAGCCACTACATCTCAGAGGCAAATTGTAACTGCTGTAATTTGTTTTGTATTTAATTTCAGTTATTACTCTTATGCTTATTCAATGCATGTCAAAGTTGGGCCGGCAGTGCCGTTGTTTTGGCTAATGCAGAACCCTTTATGGCCGTCTGGTGTCGGGTAGATGGGCACACCTGTCACTTGACAAATGTTTATGTATTTTCTTTAATTTATAATTATGTGCTGTATTTTATTTGTGTTTGTTACCAGTTCAACGTTGGTTTCAATAAATCCAGCAGTATGCAGAACAACGGTTTCATTTTTGGACAAGAGCTGAGGGAGTGATACAAATGATTATCTTGTTTGAAAACTTTAGTTATAGCTACTTTGTATATTTTGATTATTAGCTCTGATCAGATCTTCAATCTCACTTCGGCTATTTTCAAATTGCCAAGTGAGCTTGTAGCTCTGACATTTGAAAACCTGTGAAATGGGACCTTCTGCATAATGAGTACTTACTTTAACAGTATTTCTACAATCTGGTTGGTACTTTTACTTGGTAAAACATGTGAGTACATTTTCCACCACTGTATAGGAGCATGAGGCATCTTTCATGATACAGAATGTGGGGGAGCAGTAATTGCTCACAGACACTTGGGCCCATAGACCAGAGCCAGGGGGTGCACTGGAGACCTTCGGTTTCCCAGACGGCTTCTTTACCCATTCATCATTTTGATCATTCCACATGCGGCACATTGGTCACATTGTCAATTCTATTCAACCCTATACTGTAGTTAACTTGTTTCTCAAACCTATAAGTTAAGTCCATAGACTCCACATGATGTAATAACGAAAGCCAGATGTCGGAGGGAATAGCACCCCTCAAACTAGGGTGCCAAAATAATAATGTGGATCAACATGGGAACAGTGTGGCTCCAGTGTGCATCTGAGACTTCATGTCGCCAGCCACTGATGGTGTCATCTATATGGACTATATCTCTGCTGTCAGGAAACTCCAAAATGTTCATTTATCAGAAATGTTAATTATACATTTTTCAGGAAATTAAGAACCATTTTGAAAACAAAGCAATACTGCTTCATCAAAGTTGGTGTGACTTTATATACCGTATTGTCAATGTAAGCCCAAAGCACTTTTTACTACTTTCCATTGGTTCAATATTGGTCCCCCATATTTTCAACATGTTTATTGGTGGAAGAATGCAGAGAACACAGAGACACGGTAAGAATGTAGTTCATCAGTTTGGAGTCACCCTGAAAGAGATGTACAATAGAACCAAATCCAGGGATCCAGAAAAATGTCAAGTGTGAAGGTTATGGTGGTTAAAAAAAGGTTCACTGGAGAATTGCTGAAGTTGTAAAGGAGAAGATTTCCAGATCCAAGAACAACAGATCATACCGGGCATGATTCAGACCCTACATAGTGTTTGAAGTTCACATTGACAAAGGAATGAGTATTCTCCAGCTCTTTAGTAGGCCTAAATTATGTCCAACTCTGCTTGGAAGTGTTACATGTATAGGCTAAGATTACAACAGAACATCGGTGAGTTACTTTCACCTACAGAAGATAAAGCTGCAAAAATGCAGGTCAGGTTTCAACTCCAAAAACCCAGAAATATGAACTGAAGACTGGTTTCATGCTGCAGTAACTGCACATGTCCAATAGGTGGCAACACTGTTCTATTTAAAGAGAAGGTATGGGGAATTGGGGATTGTGTTTTTAGTTGATGTAGCGGTGTAGCCTGTAGGCCTACTTGGGGTCATATTTTATGTTTCGTTTCATGTCCACATCATCAGCTGCAAACATATTCTATCTATGTTCTCACTAGAGCAGTGGTTTTCAACCAGTGGTCCAGGGACCACTTGAGGAGATAAAAAGTGTTTTCTCTTCATAGCCAAAATATTGCAATAGAATATTAAATTAACTTTCACTGTTCACTGTTGAAGTAATACTATAGGAATATATATCAAACTACATTGTTTCTATAAAATATGAATATGAAGTATGCAAAGGTACATTTTAGATTCATTGTAAGCAGTGTACACTATACACAGTATCAACTGCTGTTCTCATTCAGCCCAGTTATTTCAAGTCTATGTCACTTCAGTGGATCGCTGTATGTTGCGCCATCCTGAGGATAAAGCATGTGAGTAGTATATAGCCTACCGTTAACTTTTATGTCAGACTAATAAATAACAGAGGTTGAATGATGGGGGAAGAGGTCATATGTCATATTGGCATCTGATGGCATCTGATATGCAAGCTTGTGCATCAGATGTACATTCATATTGTTATAGTGTGTGTGTGTGTGTGTGTGTGTGTGTGTGTGTGTGTGTGTGTGTGTGTGTGTACGTGTGTACGTGTGTGTGTGTGTGTGTGTGTGTGTGTGTGTGTGTGTGTCAGGGGTACTAGCGTTGCCAGTTGGGAACCGGAACGTTCCCAGTTCGATCCCGGGCTCCCCCAGAGTAAGTGTCGAAGTGTCCTTGAGCAAGACTCTGAACCCCTAATTGCTCCCAATGAGCAGGTTGGTGCCTTGCATGCTTTTCTCCGTCATCGGTGTATGAATGAATGTGTGTGTGTGTACAATGTGAATGGGTTCAAGACAGAAGGCCTTGAACTTCACACAAAAGTCGAAAGGTTAACTACTCTTCAATACACAACAACAGGGGGTGTTGCTGTGTATTGAACAGATGAGTTTACTATCATTTACATAATGAATGGGGTATTTTGTTCATTATGTAAATCAGTAACTGTGGCCGACATGACAGGCTCTGATACAACAGCTAATCTCCGGCACCGTTTGCCCGGTCAAAACTGTGCACATACTCCCTGGATGCCAATGACGAACCTCCAAAACGGTGTCTTTTGTTTTTAAACACAGCTTGAAAGCAAACTCTCTGTTAATGTTTTGTTCCGTTTAGGAGGCCAAAATGCAAAACTCTCCATCACTTAGCTTGGTACCACCTCACTCACTCACTCACTGGATCCCATGTTACACTGCCTCACTGACATTAAATCCTGGATGTCAGATAATTTCCTTAATGCTAAACGACAATAAAAAATCATACTCTTTGGCTTCCCACACACAACACATAATATCACCACCTCCCTCGCCCCGCTGACAAATAAACCTCAAGTAAAAAACGTAGGCGTAATCCTGGACTCTGCCCTCAAATTTGATAAACAAATAAATGCTGTTGTCAAAGGAGCCTTCTTCCAATTACGGCAAGTCAGTAAAATAAAATGCTTCCTCTCCACCCACCCACAACCTGGAAAAAGTAATTCATGCCCTAATTTTCCTCCAGTTTAGACTATTGCAATTCATTATACGCCGGAATCTAAAGTGCCTCCCTCTCTAGACTGCAGCTTGTCCAGAACGCTGCAGCTAGACTCCTGACTGGAACCCGAAGGTGGGAGCACATCACTCCCGTCCTGGCCTCCCTCCACTGGCTCCCAGTAACATTTAGAATTCACTTTAAAATCCTACTATTTGTTTATAAAGCCCACATGGGCTGGCACCACCCTACATTCGTGAGCTGCTTCCTCCCCCGGATAACCCTAGACCACTTAGGTCAACTGATTAGGGACTCCTTAAGCTCAAATCAAAAGGTGACCGAGCCTTTTCGGTCGCCGCTCCAAATCTGTGGAACAACCTACCGCTAATTATCAGATCTGCACCCTCCCTAGACACCTTTAAAAGCAGACTAAAAACTCACCTGTTCTCCCAGGACTTTTAATCCTTCTTTGGAAATTTGCTGGACCCTTTTTTACTGCCTTACCTGATGCACTCACTTTTATCGTATTTGATGCACTTACTTAATTGTATTTTCTGCCATTACTCTTTGGGTTTTCTGATGTTTTTATAACCCTGATGTGTTGAGCAATATGTGATATTTTTGTGAACTGAGATTTTATATTGTGCAATGTGTATAATTACTTATTTTTCTCTTGGTGTACAGCAGTTTGGTCAGCCTTGGCTGTTTATAAATGTGCTCTATAAATAAAATTGACTTGACTTGAGTTGACCTGGCACCCCCTCAAGGACCACTGATTGAAAACCACTATAATAAAGCCACTGTAATAATAATTGACTTATAGGCAATCTGAGAATCCATCATCCATCACCAGCGCCCGCTTTTGCTTTAGTTGATGCAAGTCAACAGAGTCTGTCTCGAGTCGAGAGACTATTAAATGACGCCCTGCAGTGCAAGCCAAGGGTAGGAAAATGTGCCAAGTGCCCAATTCAATGGGAATCAATAGCCATTTTAAATCGGTATTACACCCTTTTAGGGCACATATAAGTACTCCAAGCCATAAGCCATTTAAAAATACATATATCATAAATGCATTTTGAAATAAATGTACAGTATGTGTTTTAAAAAACATTATTACCTTATTCTGAAGGCAACCAGATTTATTATATTTGCCAGCTCCTAATGCGGAAGTATAGGCTATATCGGAAGTTCTAAATTTGGCAAAAAATAACAGAGCTAATACTATGCCAGGAGGGCGTAACGTCTGCAATGTGATAAAATGCAGCATTTTATATTTTCCCAGTGTATTGTATTGTAGTGTATTGTAGTGAGACAATAATTCTTATTTCTTACTAGCCTAAATTCATAAGGCACCAACCATTTTCCCTATTCTGCTTCTTAAAAAGTAAAAGTAGTCAGATCACAACAATTCAGCTCACTGGAACAAGCATTTTTATTATAAAAATAAACAAAATAATTACTATGTACAGTAGGCTACATAAAAAACATGGGCTCAGACACAAATCCTTATTTCTTTTTTCAGTCCAGCTATATACAACAGGATAATCTACACATTATCATAAGATTCCTGTACAGCACTCAAAAGACAAATAAAAACAAACACATTACAATTAAATCAATGCTGTCAGCAATCACAAATGGGTCCTGACATAATGCCTTATTTGTGCTGCGTCGTACAACAGTTCTGCAAGGCTCACAACAGGTCATGAATCAAACATGAGGAAAGGAAAGCATCCTTAGTCTCATTCCCTTCAGTTTCACAGCAGTGTCATTAAATGTTGCATGTGTAGGGAGTAGTGGTTATGCCTAAATGCCTACATTGTAAATTGTAGTGGGAGTAGTGGGATTCAGGAGCTTCCCAATATATCCTCTGCAGCGGTTCCACATTAACATGCCAACGAGGCATAGAACCAGCAAAGACAGCAGAACCACGGCAACTATAAGACCCACTGCAGCACGACCATCAGTGTGGGGCTGTAGTCGATACACTGCCATGGTCCTCTTGTAGACTCTCTCGTTGACCTGCTCTATGGAGTCACAGGTGTACAAGCCAGCATCTGATTCTGAGGCGTGTAGAATGACGAGGTGTCCATTGTAGATGTCGTATTTGCTGTCGGACTGCAGTGGTTGGTCCGACAAATGCCAGTGGACCTGCGCCAAGTTGGAGTCTGGCTGACAAGGCAGAATAATATTGTTCCCTGTAACCAGGGCGATGTCTTCAGCTGCCACGACTGGCTCTTCTGGGCGAGGACATTGTGAAATGTCCCCCTTCTTTAGACTCTGAATGGCAGCGTCGGAGGAAGACAAGCTGGAGACTTGGCGGCACTGGTCGGAGGAGGTGTCCCAAGCACAGTAAGGGTCTCTGGCCAGGACACAGTCCACACAGGACTCATAGCGACTGCAGTCACTGAGTGGCATCTGGACAGCACCAAACTCTGACCCTGCGTACAGCTGGCCCCTGCTGGAAGAGAGGCGTAGAGTCTGGACAGGATTAGGATCCTCATACAGCTGAATCTCTTCAATAATGAACATCTCCCCAGCGTAGTTCACAGCCTTCTGAATGTAGCCGTTTTCAGTGCCGATGAACATAACTGGGTATCTCTCTCCGTCTAGTGCCAACACAGTATCCACTACAATCCGTGTCATCAAGGGCCCCTCTTTCACCACCAGCGGGCCCCCTGTGAGTGGCCGAACAGTTTCATCCATGATGGGCCTTTCCCTGATGAACATCTGGGATTGGTCTCCCTGGTCCAATGATTGTTTGGTGCAAGTTCCTGGTCTGTGTTTGGGCACCTCACCCTCCGGCACCGTCACCCACCTTTCCCACGATGTTTCCACAGTGACGGGCTTCTTAAAACGTCCTTCGTTGAACACCTTTTCAACATCAGACACGCTGAATGCACACACCGCAGACGTGTGCGACGATCTCGCCTGAGGTGTGAAGACGGCATAGAAGACGCTCTCCTTCCAGTCGTGGTGTCGAAGCAGGAACACATCCTGGACGAGGGAGGGCAGGCTGCCAGCCTCTACGGAGCAGTCCAGAGGAGCCTTCAGGAACGTAGTCCATTTCTTCTGCAGTATCCTGTCTCCTCCCATGTCCCCCTTGCAGACACGAGCCACTCTTGATATCACAGGTTTGCTGTCATATTCCACGGCCTCCTCTGTGAAGAACAAGTAGACCTTATCATCGTCACCTTCACCGTCACTTTGGTCCATGTAGATGAATTTGGGATCCTTGAGCCAAGAGTACTTGACCTCAGTCTTCAACGCAGGCCCGCTGAACCTGCTGAACCTTTGTTCAGTGCCCAAGAAGTTGGTTGATGTAGCAGAATACAGGACGTCTCCATCCATGAGGGAGGATGATGTATGGAAAGGATTGTAGGGACACTTCTCTTTACCGTCCTCCAGCTCTTTCTCCAGACTCAACGTTCCATCAGAATATGTCATGGTATCGCATTTGGGATTGAAAGCATTTGTCCCGCACACATACATTCTGTTGTCATCCCGTGTGTGCAGGGTCCGAATGTAGTTACGGCATTCCACCTCACGATCTCGTCCCTTGTCGGCACAGACCTTCCGTTCATCTTCGGTAACTGGCCAATATTCTGCAGCCTTCTTGTCAGTGATGTCGTCGATATCCAGGGCGTAGATGGCATCTCTGGCCCCAAGAAGCAGCAGACCCAAATCCTCTCTCATGAGCATAGTGGTGTAGTTCCAAACGCCATCCTCTCTGAACGTCTTCAGCCCGTGGTGGTAGGCCAGAGTCTTTCGTGGAATGCTGTCATGACTGGTGAATGTGCTACAGGACGGGAGAAGAAATCCACAAAGAACGCACAAGGCATAGAGAATGCTCAAGGCATACCGGGGAGACATAGTGTAAAATGACGTCTCTCACGTTGGCTTTGTATATAAGTATCTCACTTGCTGTATCTCTCAGAGTGATTCATAATAAAATGTATTCCCCTTTTACACAGGCAGGTTTGTCTGACATCACGCTGACTCAGCACACCTGGTCTGGCATCAACAGTACACAAACCGTTGCCTAGCAATGTCATCATAGATCTCCATATATGGGCATTAAGGGACACAGACAGTGGAGATGTCGCCTGGCAACCCGTTTGTTGATTCGGCTGACGTCAGAGCTTTCGCGCAAACCGTTGCTAGGCAGCACTGTTGCTCAATGTCTGGAAAGGGGCGGAGACGCGGAGTCGAGCATTCCCCCCCCCCAACCCCATTTCCCCTCACTGTATGTATCTTTTCCCTTTTTGCTTCCTATATGATGAATTCCTGTTCTGTTCTTTAGCTACATAGAAGTGTCTATTTGTAGGCTATGTCTCTAAATGTTTTGATGAATTGAACAATGTGGACCCTGTTGTAAACAAGTGTAATGCTTAATTGGGTCGTCCACTCACAGTTAACAGTCTTTGTATTGAGTTTGTGCTTAAAATGTACTGTAAATTCTACAACCTGTTAATAAATATTTCAATCAATCAATCAATCAATCCTCTTCACATGCGGTCACTTCCCCTTTACTTCCGCGTCTATTATGTAAACAGGTGGCGCAATGCTGCGGTCGTAACAAACCCACGCTTATTCCGATACTTAAAACTACTTGAAATTGTTCGTTTTTGTTGTACTCTTTTTTTTGTCCAAGTCTGTGTTTATATTCTTAATTTACTTCCGTTCGTTTTTATCGTTCGTTTTCACGTTTTGTCGTTGTGTTGATCAGACCTAGCCCTACGAGCGTCATGAACCATGGCTAGATCAGACCGTGTCTTTGAAGTGTAGTGACTTAATTTGCCATGAAGAAAAGCACGGTGAAATTGATGCAGAGGGCGGTGGGCTCGACGGAGCATTGTTCAGTGCCTCTTTGCACTTCTTCAGCAAAGTTTACAACTTTGAGTTTTCACCGTTTCCCAGAAGATGCTGAACTGAGGCCCAAATGGCTGGTTAATATAAGAAGGGACAACTTCACCGTCACTCGTCGGTGCTATATGTGTGTAGTAGGCACTTTATTAAAGAAGACGTGATAAAGAAGACTCCAGGTGGACTACATCGGCTTAGAAAGGGGGCCTTGCCTGTGTTGTTCGAGTGGAATGGATATGAAGTCTGTCAACGCGTTAGTGTTTGGCAGAGGAGAGAAAGACCCACTAACTGCCCAGACCAGACTGTCAGAGGCGTGGATGGTGATGCTGAAACTGCGATGAAAGTGCCTTGCTGTGGCCACGACTACTGCACAGCCCCTGAACCTGCCGCTGTTGGCCTGGCCCTGGCATTGAGTGAGAGGGATGAGATGAAGGATGAAATCACTCGACTGAAGAAGCAGGTGGAAATGTAGGTTTGGGCTACATCGATTTGAAGGCTCAGACTCACAGATTAGAAACTTCACAAGGTGAGAATGACTTGCATAAAGCATACCAATTTCATATGCATTATTTATTTATGTAAATGTCATTGCATGAAAGTGTAACCTTGCTCATGGTTCTAAACAATGACAATCCTAATTTGTCTCCAAGATTTGCTACCTATGAGCACCTGGTGGCGTTTTGGCACCTGATTGAACCATCCACAGGCAACATGATCCAAGTCACCCGGGCACGGAGAGCCCAGCAGAGGGATGAGGAAATATTTATTCCATGTACTTACTCAGTAAGTTTACTCAGGCTGTTTTATTATTTTGTACTGTGCTGACCGTTACTGTAGAATCGCTATACCAGAGGGGTAGGCAACCTAGCACTGGGGCCAACATTGGCACAGGGGAGGGGGACACTGGCACACTGGCATAAGTGTGTGAGAGGGAGAGAGGATCTTTTAAAAATAAAATAATTAAATGTAGTACTCTCACATATGTATGCAAATTACATTCTGCACATAATTCTACATTAATTCAAACTCAGAACTCTGACTGGGGAGAGAGTCTGAGAGATAGGTGGTTTACTTATTTGACTGAATCTACTGATCCTTGCATCCTGATGTGAAAGAAAATAATATCGACAATCAAAATATGTTGGAAATATTAATTGATGTGTTGTCATAATAAAACTTAAGATATGAATGGCACACTGACTATCGAGAAAATAAAAACATGTCACTTCATGTGGAAAAAGGTTGCCGAACCCTGCTATACCACATACCTGTAATGGTGTAATCAAGACCATATTGAAGTTAAAGTATACTGGGGTGTTGGGGAAATGTGTCCCCTGCTTTTTACCTACTTGGGAGCATTGAACAGCCAGTGCAATGCCTGGGGACCAGCTGCAGGATCAGCTGCAGTACCTTGGTCAAGGGCAATGGCAGGAATATGTATAGTATGCAATCTATGCATAAATCATGCCACTGCCCTGGATTATACAATGTGGCAAATTAATGTAATTTTTTTCCTATTCTGTTTGATTGATTGATTGAAATATTTATTAACAGTTTGTAGAATTACAGTACATTTCAAGCACAAACTCAATACAAAGACTGTTAACTGTGAGTGGACGACCCAATTAAGCATTACACTTGTTTACAACAGGGTCCACATTGTTCAATTCATCAAAACATTTAGAGACATACAAATAGACACTTCTATGTAGTTAAAGAACAGAACAGGAATTCATCATATAGGAAGCAAAAAGGGAAAAGATACATATACAGTGAGGGGAAAGGGGGGGGGGGGGGGTCGGTGGGGGGGATTCAGATTTTACAGAGGCCAGTTTCGAATTGCAGCCATCTGTAGGTGCCCTTTGAGAGCGGTTTTGAAGGAGTCAAGGGATTCACATGTCTTAACCGTTTCAGTTCATACGACGCATGAGGCCGTCATAAGGATTCCGAAAAATTTGTGCCTACGACGTCTGTGGACGTCCTAGTGACACGGGGCGAGATAAGAATATTCAGAATTTTTCCTATTTTTTTTTTTTGGCATTTCGCTTTCCGTACGCTAACGCTCTGTGCAACTATTAGCTTGTCATTGACTCCCATGTTAGCGCGGCGGAAAGAATGACTCGTATCTCCTAATCCAGGGCGCTCTCCGTGGTGATGAATGGATCGATATGCTGGCGCTTCATTTCTGCTCCTCATCCGTCTCTTCCGCAAAATATGAACGCTTTTTGGAGCGTAAAAAATTTAATTAAGATGATCGGGGATGTGAGGTCACTTTGTAAAGTCAACTTTTTTAGGAAAGTGTTTCCGGTTCATGGCTTTCAGAGTAAAAGCGATCAGACAACTCTGGCACCCCGGAGCTTCTATTTTGATGCACTACCGGCACTAAATGTGACTGTTGGTAGGGCGTTCCACATTTTACCACTGTAACTGTAACAACTGTAACAACATTGCTATACATAATTGTCTGTGTTTTGCACATTCTCTTTCAGAGACATGCTCTTCTTCCACTGGATGAATTCTTCCTCTTCCTCATGTACCTGGCGTTGGGGTCCACAGAAGTTGACCTGGCGGATCGTTTCGGGATCCACCCTGACCATTTCGGTCAGCCGGATCATAACGACGTTTACATATTACCTGTACTTTCTGCTGGGCTCTCTGAAACTCTGGATGTCCCGAGAGGAAGTTCAGGCTGTGTTGCCGAGGGAGTTCAGGCAGAGCAAATACGCTGATACACAGGTGAACGCAATCACTGGCATTAGTCTAGATCAGGGATGGGCAACTGGCGGCCCGGGGGCCACATGCGGCCCCCACATTCATTTAATGCGGCCCATATATTATTTATTTCAGCTGTTACAATTCCAAACATGCAAACTTGACCCGCTTTAATTACTTCAGTCTATAGATTAGTAGCTTAATGAGTAGTATTAAAATGTTAGTCTGTTTTATGTCCAATGCATTTGTATTTTGTTCATAAAGTCAACATAACTACGGTAACTAAATGCATTTTAAATTATATAAAAAAGGTTACTTTTCAGGATTCCAATTCAAAAATAGCCAAAAAAATATTCAGGATTTAAATTCAAATATAGCAAAAATAGCTGATCTACAAGCTCAAAACGCGTCACAGTGCGACATGTTTTGAGCTTGTAGATTGGCTATTTTTGCTACGACAGTATGCAATGTGGCCCTCTGGAGTGAGTGTGGAAATATAGTGGCCCTCTCCATCCAAAGTTGCCCACCTCTGGTCTAGATGGAAAGGGGGTCCACAGCGTGCATAGGGTGGTCAGTAGAGGGCAGTGTAGTCTTAATGTTGTGTGAGCATCGGCAGATCAATGTATCTCTCCAGACATTGTTAAAACCTGAGAACTGTTTTCTCTGCATCACTTTGATGTTTGAAAATAAAATAATCTGATGTTACTTCATTTTGTAGGTGATTGTCGACTGCACAGAGCTAAGATGCCACCAGCCAGACAGTTTGTCTCTTCAGAGTGAGATGTTCTCATCCTACAAGTCTCATTCCACCCTGAAGGGCCTGATCGGTATGGCACCTCATGGAGCAGTCACCTTCATCTCAGACCTGTATGCTGGCTCCATCAGTCACAAAGAGCTGTTTAAGCGGTCAGGCCTCCAAGACCTGCTGACAGAGGATATGGCTGTGATGGCAGACAAGGTTTGGTTTGTTGACTGTATCCCAGGTCAACTGTATCGCCCACCCTTCATTTCAAAACAGAGCCAGATGCCAGCAGCAGATGTTAATAAAACCCAGGAGATTGCACACCTTCAAGTCCATGTTGAGAGAATAATTGGAAGAATTAAACTGTGCAAGCTCTTCCAGTCTGATATCCCTGTTGCCTTGATGGGAAGCATTAACTCTTTGTGGACTGTGGCCTGCTTACTCAGCAACTATCAATATGGACCTCTGGTTAAGACCTGGGCACAACAGTGATGGATTGAGACAGAGGCTGATATGTAGATCATAAAATCACACCCGTGTGAAGTGAGGGGCGCTCTAATCATCGTACATCATCATGAAGAATGGTGGTCCCTTATTGGCCAAGGGTGGCTACCGAGCACCGACATACATACATACTCAGCCGATTTGCTCAGACACATAACGTAAATTCTCTATTCATTGTCAATGGCATTTAATGTTTGTGTTCAGACCGAATGTACACTATAGCTGTTTATAGGAGGGCCTAGTGCCACTCAAAAATGATTAAATGTCAATAATTTCATTGTATATTTAAGTTGTCATATTGGCTGGGATTTATTTTATTAGGAAGCCTAAAAGGCAAACAGACATTCCTTTTTGATTCATATGTTCCAATGTTCAATGCCAAACACACAATTAGATCAGTGACATATTTTATTTTGTGTCGTCACTTTCATTTCTTTAGAGAAAACATTTTAGTCAATTACTTAAGTGTGCTTAAAGGCTTGTCATAGATACTGGTCTGCTGTTCTGATTCTTTTCTTTTCATCTAGCAGCTGCTATGCTTTTATGATGTTTTATGATACAACATGAACACTGAGCAGGGACCCCAGGTAAATCACACACACACACACACACACACACACACACACACACACACACACACACACATTTATACACCGATGGCGGATGAAAACATGCAAGGCACCAACCTGCTCATTGGGAGCAATTAGGGGTTCAGAGTCTTGCTCAAGGACACTTCGACTGTCAAAGCCTGTGATCAAAATGTTACCATTTCGGTTCCCAACCGGCAACTCTAGTACCCCTGAGCCACTGAAAAATTACTTACTTGTCTGTTCATATTACGAACCATCTAGAACCCTTAGGTCATCTGGGGCTGGCCTACTAATTGTTCACCCCATAGTTGGAACAAAACATGGGGAAGCAGCATTTCACTATTATGCACCACAAACCTGGAATAATATTCCAGGTTACATTAGGAAATCCCCAACAATAGCTGTTTTTAAGTCTAATTTAAAAACATATTCGTTCGAATTCATATGCTCCTTTATATTTGTTCTTTTTTTAAGTGTTGCACTCTATTTGTTTTTATTCTGTAAAGCACTTTGAATTGCCTTGTGAATGAAAGGTGCTTTATAAATAAAATTGCCTTGCCTATATACATGTACACGTCACACACACACCTACTTGCTTATGGCAGTCCGTCGATGTCGACGATGACGTTGCTCCAAATAGGATTTGTGATTATTGTTGTGTCTGTCGTCTGTGCATAGCCAGGTGGCTGTGCAGACCGACATGCGATCTGCAGACTTTGTCACAGGAGGGGCAGAGGAAGGCAGCAGTGGTGGACCTTTGGCACGTTGGTGCCTCTGTGCATGCCTACATAATGTATGTGTACTTATGCTCACACAGACAGACACACACACACACACACACACACACACACACACACACACACACACACACACACACACACACACTACTTTTCTCAAGTAGTTTCATCTCTTTTTCTGTATCTTTCCTGTGTTTCAAACTGCGGCACTGTTAAGTCTCGTTGTACATCTTCTATATACTTTATTACTACAGCATCACAATCATTGTATCCATTTATACTTTGGCTATTAAAAATAGCATGATATGCAGGCTTGTACATCTGTTATTTTTCAAAATGTGTGAAATTGTTTGGAATATTTACCATTTTATTTAGCAATTTCATCATCTCTTCTGTGGGGTACCTGGCACACAACATTTTCAGATGGGGGTCCTTGAAAATGGTTTGAGAACCACTGGTGTAAATACAATGAACTTTCTACATAAAAAAATGAAACAGTGAATTACAGTATTCGAGACAAATATATATTCCACACTACATGGTGCATCAAACATGGTGCCAGTGTAACACCTGAGATTCGAACCTGGCTCTCCCATGTGGGAAAACAAACATATTCTACCACTTGGCCAGGCTACCTGTTAGTACTACAAAGTGACAGTTCATATTGGACATTGAGGCACTTTGCATCATCTTCACATCCATCCATGTGAAAAAGGTCCTGACCTCAGACCATGAAATTGTCATATTTTATTTATATAAATGTGTGTGAGATGGGGTTTCAGAGTTGCTCCACTATTAAACGGAAGGCTCCCAGACATTTTGAATGCCACCCCAGGGAAATGCCTGCAGCACGTTGTCATTGAAGGTAATCTCTCACCCAGTGTTTTGTATCAGTGCTAGTGATCTGGACATGACCTGACTCTTAGTTCTTAATTGTGTACTTGTGTCTCTCTCTTTTGCACATTGTGCGTATGTATGAATGAATGAATGTTCATGTGTATAGGGGCAGTGCAACCTGTGGGAAAGCCACTGAGGAGTCAGTTCCAAGAAAGCACCGTTGGAGTGGTGCAGAAACTCATGCTGAAGGAACACAAGCTGGTGTGGAACAGCCTCCTTCGAATGTGGTGAGATACCACGTCATTATAGCCTAGCCCAGCCTGTGTGCTTTCTGGTCAAGAGGGGCGGGACTCGGGAGCCAGTCGAAAACAGGCCGTGGATCCTATTGGTTCTCCGATCTGAGCCCCCGCTCCCCTCCTCCCGCTAGAAAACAGCGGAGAACACTGACGTCGCGAGCAACGCCTCGTGACGCTCGGTCAACACGCACAAGAACATGAATGCGTAGCAACAGTTTTGCACGGACACACACACACTCTCCTTCGCTCTAAAATAATTATGTACACATAGTGTTATGCGTTCACCTGTTTCTTGCATTTCCAATCACCTCTTTGACCCGGCAAAAAAATGCATGGTCCCTCCCTAACATTTTAGTCTACTTTTTATTTTTTATATACACACAATGCAGAGAGAGCCTCCTGAGTGCTCTGGCATGAGAAAAAGGACAATGGGTGGGTCCGCGTGGGTGTGCCCTGGGCGCGGCATTTACTGGGCTGTGGTCAGCACTGGTTGGCTGCACCCGGCTGGCAGGGCACTGCTCCATGTCCGCGGTGCCCTGTTGGACGGTGTGGCTGATGCAATGGCTGGTGCTGGTTGCACCGAGGCTGCGCCCGGGGCGTCCCCCTCCGTGGATTCGTCTAGCTAGAAGCCTGGAGGAGAGGGCCAATGACTTGGCCAATCACTGCTCGACCCGCCAACTGAGAAAAATAATTGGAACCTTTTTCACATTGGCCTATTATAGCGCCACCAGGAGGCCACAACCTGACCTTGCCTGGTGGAGAGGTGTTCCCCGAGGGGCAGTTTTTCTAGTTCGTCATAAGTTATCAACACTGGTACTAACTCTGTGCTGGCCTTGCAGGATGGACAGTGAGCGGGTGCTGCACCAGAGGGTGAACTCTGTGCCCTTCAGCTTGGTGGGGGCGGACGAGGCGGTGGTCAGGGTGCTGACCCCTGGATGCCTCGGGCCTGGACATGGAGGTCATCCACGAGGAGTTCCACCAGGCCACGTTCGGCCTCTCCGACATCATCGGCACGGTGCTGAGCGGGGAGAAGCCCAAAGGGCAGCTGGAGACTGAACAGATGCTCAAGGTACTACTAGAAGGTGCCCCTAGAGCAGGGCTCATCGCCATGTTGGCTTGCGGTCGATAGTTTTTGTAATTAATTAAAGGGACACTTCACCCTTTTTGCAAAAAAATATATGTTAATGACGTTTAGAAGCTTTAGAACACTTTCCTGGGGGTCTTTTTGTGTGTAATATGTGGTTTTAGATATTTTAGATTGTAGCAGTGAGCCTGTTGTCTCTGATGTCATGGACACTGGGCTCACTTCCTTCCTGGACTACATGTTGTCTCAGTAAGACAGCTCTCCCCCTATCCGCAAGGAGGAGCAGTGCACCAAAGAATTATGGGAATTGTAGTCCAGGAAGGTAGTGAGACCAGTGTCCATGACATCAGAGACAACAGGCTCACTGCTACAATCTAAAATAACTAAAACCACATATTACACACATAAATACCCCCAGGAAAGTGATCTAAAGCTTCTAAACGTCATTAACATATATTATTTTGCAAAAAGGGTGAAGTGTCCCTTTAACACCCTCTGCAGTTGGGATTTATTATTGGAGCGGATGGCAACCACAAGGTTCCCAGTTCAAACCTGGGCTCCCCCAGAGTTAGTGTCGAAGTGTCCTTGAGCAAGACGCTGAACCCCTAATTGCTCCCGATGAGCTGGTTGGTGCCTTGCATGGTTTCCTCTGCCATCGGTGTGTGAAAGGGTGAATGTAATGCACAATATATGTAAAGCACCTTGGATACATAGCACCGTTTACCATGTACCATTAGGTGGGGGAAGAGTGGGTGAAATTATTTGTTTTATATGCGCCCATCATTTGTAGTTAAGGGTTGCAGATAGTGAAAGAATGAAAGAAGTTCAGATGTTAACAAATATAACTAATATAATACAACCAATGTCAAATATGTATGTTGTTAATAGATAACTTTTCTTGTGACCACCGTGCTCTGACTTATGGTGTGTTACCCGTTCAAATCATATTATAGAAATAAAGGTAAAAGGTCGCACACACCAAGACCGCGTTTCATTTTTTATTCTTGCATGATGGAATGACAGACGTTTGGGCTATCCAGCCTTCATCACACTGATGAAGGCTGGATAGCCGGCAAGAATAAAAACTGAAACGCAGTCTTGGTGTGTGCGACCTTTTACCTTTATTTCTATAAGTATGTATGTTACAATTTGGACCCTTACAGCTCTGTAACTTTAAGAGTGCACAAATGGAAATGGACTCTTACAGGTGCATTTGGTTCCATTAGTACGCTCTCAGAGTTGAACCATAGCAGTAGATATAAACAGTAGAAACACTGTCTCTTGTGCGAATAGTCATAGTGTTTTATGCAGTTGAGCGGTAGATAGTGAACCACAGAACACATGGGGAAATGGTAATGACTAAGCTAGGGAGAAAACCCCAAAACAAACCCAAAGGAATGGATCCAAAGCTCTCCTCTTCTTTTTGGGCAGGTGGGCGCTGCGCTCACAGGCGTGGGCGAGCTGATCCTGGACACGGACCGGGTCCTGAAGCTGCGTCCGCCGGCCAACGGCTCGGACTACTTCCTGACCACGACGGACTTCGAGACGCTGCGAGCGGAGCAGGAGAGCCAGGCGGTGGTGTGGCAGGTGCTGGCCTCCGCGTTCGCCCTGGCCGGGGCGTCTGTGCCGCTGTGGGTGGGCCGGTGCTACTACGGCACCCTGAAGAGGAGGTGGGACCGCGAGCGACTGAGGAGGGAGTTCTAGGGACTGGAGACGGCGGGGACGGGTGCCTCGCAGCAGGACAGGACGGCGCCGCAGCGGAGGTGACCATGGAGACCGCCTGCGTGGTCTGCCTCAGCCAGCCGCGCAGCTGTGTCCTGCTGGACTGTGGACATGTGTGCTGCTGCTTCAGCTGCTACCAGGCCTTGCCACAGCCCAACTGTCCCATGTGTAGGCAGAGAGCATCAGGCGAGTGGTGCCTCTCTATCAGGCATGAGGCCCTGCCTGCCACAGCCAGCCCAACTGTCCCATATGTAGGCAGAGAGCATCAGGAGAGTGGTGCATCTCTAATCAGGCATAAGACACTTTGACAAAGACATTCAGTATGCATTCACGTATATCCAGTAACAGTTATTGGAACTCTTGTAGGCAACCAAATGTTTTGGTTGAAACTTGAAACAAATAGTGTTTTGTTAAGGCACTATATTCTGATAGTAATTGTTGCTATAGTATTTGTTCAGTAACAGAGGTCCGCCCCCTTATTAAAGAGCCCGCTCTTTAAAAAACATAAAATACATTTTCCAGGTGCGTGGCCAAATTTCATCCAATAAATCCAATGGATACCCATTCAATCAGCTTCATTTTTATCGCGTTCCAAATTTTATCATCACTTCCAATTTCACTTGTTTATACTTTATCCCGTGTGAGCTCTCTCTCCCTCCTGATTGGATAAAATTGGTATCCCCGGACCCCACCTGAAAATGCATTTTCTGTTTTCTAAAGGGCTGTAGAAACATGGAGACTCCTGTTACTGAAAAACACACTATATAACGTATAACAATGATTACTATCAGAATATAAATAAATATCACATACTGTACCCTACCTTAATGCAGATTCTGTGGTATAGCATCAGTATGCTTGGTAGGTACTAGGTTTGGGTAGACAGACGAGTGACACTCACTGTAACCCCTGATTTACTTGGTTGCACACAGTCGAGGAGGCCTTTACGAGGGCCATTCGAGCCACAAGTGGAGCCTGCAGTGCTACCGTTGCCCAGGTGGAGCCTGCAGAACCATTGCGGCTCAAGAATCCACCGGTTCCAACGGATTGTGTGGCCCTGGTCTTTCCCTAGTGGGTCTGATCGAGGGTAGCTACTGGAACGTAAGTCGGGACTTGATCACCCCGGCTGTGTCACCCGAGTGAGGGGTATGATGTTCGTGAGACCCGAAACCCTGATGACCTTGGGATACATCACTGAGGATACGTCCCAGTTGCATCCATGCGGTGTATTTTCGTTCTTGTGCACCGAGAATAGCCGATCTATGAGCTTGTAGCCTGTCACGTTGGGCAGGCCACTAAATATCAACACTTAACTTAAGTTGAAAAGACAAAGGTAATGTTCTTTGGTGTCCTCCAAATATACTGTTTGGAATAAGAGGCGGTTTAATAATTGTTCTAAAAAACAATTTTATATAAATACAACATTTGAAAGTGGAAATTATAGTATGTTGTGTAGATGTTTTTGTTTGTTTCAGTGCAGTTGTTATATTAAAACTGTACATACATGATGTACTTAAGTTATTGGAGAAAATAACATCTGTGTAAATATAGAAAGTAGCCTAACAATGTACAGTAAATTTACAATATAGATTGGTTATTTTCCCACATGTTTGTTCTGTGCCTTAATTTAGCCTCAGCATTACCGTTTTGGACTGATTGTAAAATAAAATATGCAACAGTATAATTCTCAATGTTTTCTAGATCAGGGTACACTTGAAAATCTTGAAAAAAAAATCATGTCAAAAAATCACTTTCACCTAGAAACTCTATTCACACTTTTAATAATTTAGCTTACTGTGGTTACACATGCTGGAACTTTTTACTTTGTTAAATAACTCAAAAACTACAAAACATTTCCAACGCCCAATACAAATAGCACAAACTTTGGCACGCTACTAAAGTTCAGCCCATGGCCTTGGGTGGCATACTATAGCATGCTGTTTTTGATAATCTTTGAGGATTTGGAGAAAAAAAAAGACAAAAATAACTCAACAACAAAACATTTCAAAGTAAAAGGTTCCGGCATGTGTGCCCACAGTAAGCTGAATTATAAAAAGTGTGAATGGAGTTTCTAGGTGAAAGTGACTTTTGACGAGCTGCCATTGAGCCCCATGTTAAATGTCTCAAATTTGAAAGCACTATATTTCTAAAACTATGAAACATTTCAAAGATTCCTTTTCAGGCAAACATGTCCACCGTAAGATGAACCTAAGTAGGCTAGAATGGGGTTGCTAGGTGTAAGTATGTAGGACTAGTAGCATGCCAAAGTTTGTGCATTGCCATAGAGAATGCATTGTGTTGCGGAGAATGAGATCTCATCCTCCGCAACACCCATTCTCATACACCGCTATACACCGCGAGGATATGGGCTATAGCCCATGTCGTACGGCATACTATACTGTAGCACACCGTTTTTCATCATTTATGAGGATTTGAAAAAAACGATGTTTTTTTTAATTTTTGAAAAACAAAAAATCCTCGTTTTTCATCATTTTGGACCATGGGCTATAGCCCATATCGTACGGCATACTATAGCACGCCGTTTTTCATCATTTTTGAGGATTTGAAAAAAATGAAAAAATGAAAAAAACGATGGGTTATAGCCCATCGTTTTTGAATTTTTGAAAAAAAGAGTTAACCTAGTTTTTCATCATTTTTGAACATGGGCTATAGCCCATACCGTACGGCATACTATAGCACGCCGTTTTTCATCATTTTTGAGGATTTGAAAAAAAAGAAAAAAACGATGGGTTATAGCCCATCGTTTTTTGAATTTTTGAAAAAAAAAAATCATGTCAAAAAATCACTTTCACCTAGAAACTCTATTCACACTTTTAATAATTTAGCTTACTGTGGTTACACATGCTGGAACTTTTTACTTTGTTAAATAACTCAAAAACTACAAAACATTTCCAACGCCCAATACAAATAGCACAAACTTTGGCACGCTACTAAAGTTCAGCCCATGGCCTTGGGTGGCATACTATAGCATGCTGTATACTGCATACTATAGCATGCTATAGCCCATATCGTACGGCATACTATAGCACGCCGTTTTTCATCATTTTTGAGGATTTGAAAAAAATGAAAAAATGAAAAAAACGATGGGTTATAGCCCATCGTTTTTGAATTTTTGAAAAAAAGAGTTAACCTAGTTTTTCATCATTTTTGAACATGGGCTATAGCCCATACCGTACGGCATACTATAGCACGCCGTTTTTCATCATTTTTGAGGATTTGAAAAAAATGAAAAAAACGATGGGTTATAGCCCATCGTTTTTTGAATTTTTGAAAAAAAAGTTAACCTCGTTTTTCATCATTTTTGAACATGGGCTATAGCCCATACCGTACGGCATACTATAGCATGCCGTTTTTCATCATTTTTTAGGTTTTGAAAAAACAAAACAAAAAAAACATGGGTTATAGCCCATCGTTTTTTGAATAATAAAAAAAAAAAATGTTTTTCATCATTTTTGAACATGGGCTATAGCCCATACCGTACGGCATACTATAGCACGCCGTTTTTCATAATTTTTTAGGTTTTGAAAAAAAAAAAAAAAAAAAACATGGGTTATAGCCCATCGTTTTTTTAAATTTTGAAAAAAAGAATTAACCTCGTTTTTCATCATTTTTGAACATGGGCTATAGCCCATACCGTACGGCATACTATAGCACGCCGTTTTTCATCATTTTTTATGATTTTCTTTTCCATTTTTTTAGCCCATCGTTTTTTGAATTTTTGAAAAAAGAAATTACCTTGTTTTTCATCATTTTTGAACATGGGCTATAGCCAGGGGGGCAGTCAGCCAGATATTTCGTGAAGCCTCATTTGAAATCGGTAGTTCAGATAATGGCCTGTTGTGGCGCTGGACTGGACCCAAAAAGCCCCATAGCTCCATAGAGGCCCATGTATTTTGGCCCAACTTCACCTAGACTGTATTACCTTAATAAACATGGTCATGAATACTTTCTTCTTCCAGTCACTAGTTTAAAGTCTCATTTCTAATGTCATAATATTCTTTTTGGAAAATTATGGTCCCATTAATTAAAAAAATGACCATAAAGAAAAAAAACCATCGCGTATGTTCTGAGGGGCGTGGCTACCGTTACAGTCTATGATCGGGATTCCCCTCCCACTCGAGTCAAAATAAAAACCAACGGAGAAGAAGGGGGGAAGTCCCGCCTCGTTGTCTGGGCAGCCAATGGCCAGCTGGTCCAAAACGGAGCCAGCCAATGGCCAGATGGTACCAAACGGATCTAGAAAGATGGCGACTTACAGTGCAGGAATAACAGGCTTCATTTTACGTCCATGTTAGACCCGGCGAACGCTTTGTCCATATATTTTACAGTTTATGGCTATAGCCCATACCGTACGGCATACTACAGCACGCCGTTTTTCATCATTTTTGAGGTTTTGAAAAAAAAACAAAAAAACATGGGTTATAGCCCATCGTTTTTTTAATAAAAAAAATAAATTATATCCTCGTTTTTCATCATATTTGACCATGGGCTATAGCCCATACCGTACGGCATACTATAGCACGCCGTTTTTCATCATTTTTGAGGTTTTGAAAAAAAAAAAAAAAAACATGGGTTATAGCCCATCGTTTTTTTAATAAAAAAAAAAAAATTATCCTCGTTTTTCATCATATTTGACCATGGGCTATAGCCCATACCGTACGGCATACTATAGCATGCCGTTTTTCATCATTTTTGAGGTTTTGAAAAAAAAAAAACATGGGTTATAGCCCATCGTTTTTTTTATTTTTGAAAAAAAAAAATTACCTCGTTTTTCATCATTTTTGAACATGGGCTATAGCCCATACCGTACGGCATACTATAGCACGCCGTTTTTCATCATTTTTTAGGTTTTGAAAAAAAACAAACAAAAAAAAACATGGGTTATAGCCCATCGTTTTTTTACATTTTGAAAAAGAAAATTAACCTTGTTTTTCATCATTTTTGAACATGGGCTATAGCCCATACCGTACGGCATACTATAGCACGCCGTTTTTCATCATTTTTGAGGATTTGAAAAAAATGAAAAAATGAAAAAAACGATGGGTTATAGCCCATCGTTTTTTGAATTTTTGAAAAAAAGAATTAACCTCGTTTTTCATCATTTTTGAACACGGGCTATAGCCCATACCGTACGGCATACTATAGCACGCCGTTTTTCTACATTTTTTAGGTTTAAAAAAATAAATAAAAAAAACATGGGTTATAGCCCATCGTTTTTTGAAATTTTGAAAAGAAAATTAACCTCGTTTTTCATCATTTTTGAACATGGGCTATAGCCCATACCGTACGGCATACTATAGCACGCCGTTTTTCATCATTTTTGAGGATTTGAAAAAATATATATAGGCCTATATAGAAAAACGATGGGTTATAGCCCATCGTTTTATTTTTATTTTTTAATCCTCGTTTTTCATCATTATGGACCATATTGTACGGCATACTATAGCACGCTGTTTTTCATCATTTTTGCCATTGAGCCCCATTGTAAATTTGAAAGCACTATATTTCTAAAACTATGAAACATTTCAAAGATTCCTTTTCAGGCAAACATGTCCACCGTAAGATGAACCTAAGTAGGCTAGAATGGGGTTGCTAGGTGTAAGTATGTAGGACTAGTAGCATGCCAAAGTTTGTGCTATTGCCATAGAGAATGCATTGGGCGTTTAAGTTAAATAACTCATAAACTACAAAACATAAAAATCAAAAAAAGTTCCAGCATGTGTCTCCACAGTAAGCTGAATAATAAAAAGTGTGAATGGAGTTTCTAGGTGAAAGTGACTTTTGACGTGCCTATAGAGCTGCCATTGAGCCCCATGTTAAATGTCTCAAATTTGAAAGCACTATATTTCTAAAACTATGAAACATTTCAAAGATTCCTTTTCAGGCAAACATGTCCACCGTAAGATGAACCTAAGTAGGCTAGAATGGGGTTGCTAGGTGTAAGTATGTAGGACTAGTAGCATGCCAAAGTTTGTGCTATTGCCATAGAGAATGCATTGGGCGTTTAAGTTAAATAACTCATAAACTACAAAACATAAAAATCAAAAAAAGTTCCAGCATGTGTCTCCACAGTAAGCTGAATAATAAAAAGTGTGAATGGAGTTTCTAGGTGAAAGTGACTTTTGACGTGCCTATAGAGCTGCCATTGAGCCCCATGTTAAATGTCTCAAATTTGAAAGCACTATATTTCTAAAACTATGAAACATTTCAAAGATTCCTTTTCAGGCAAACATGTCCACCGTAAGATGAACCTAAGTAGGCTAGAATGGGGTTGCTAGGTGTAAGTATGTAGGACTAGTAGCATGCCAAAGTTTGTGCTATTGCCATAGAGAATGCATTGGGCGTTTAAGTTAAATAACTCATAAACTACAAAACATAAAAATCAAAAAAAGTTCCAGCATGTGTCTCCACAGTAAGCTGAATAATAAAAAGTGTGAATGGAGTTTCTAGGTGAAAGTGACTTTTGACGTGCCTATAGAGCTGCCATTGAGCCCCATGTTAAATGTCTCAAATTTGAAAGCACTATATTTCTAAAACTATGAAACATTTCAAAGATTCCTTTTCAGGCAAACATGTCCACCGTAAGATGAACCTAAGTAGGCTAGAATGGGGTTGCTAGGTGTAAGTATGTAGGACTAGTAGCATGCCAAAGTTTGTGCTATTGCCATAGAGAATGCATTGGGCGTTTAAGTTAAATAACTCATAAACTACAAAACATAAAAATCAAAAAAAGTTCCAGCATGTGTCTCCACAGTAAGCTGAATAATAAAAAGTGTGAATGGAGTTTCTAGGTGAAAGTGACTTTTGACGTGCCTATAGAGCTGCCATTGAGCCCCATGTTAAATGTCTCAAATTTGAAAGCACTATATTTCTAAAACTATGAAACATTTCAAAGATTCCTTTTCAGGCAAACATGTCCACCGTAAGATGAACCTAAGTAGGCTAGAATGGGGTTGCTAGGTGTAAGTATGTAGGACTAGTAGCATGCCAAAGTTTGTGCTATTGCCATAGAGAATGCATTGGGCGTTTAAGTTAAATAACTCATAAACTACAAAACATAAAAATCAAAAAAAGTTCCAGCATGTGTCTCCACAGTAAGCTGAATAATAAAAAGTGTGAATGGAGTTTCTAGGTGAAAGTGACTTTTGACGTGCCTATAGAGCTGCCATTGAGCCCCATGTTAAATGTCTCAAATTTGAAAGCACTATATTTCTAAAACTATGAAACATTTCAAAGATTCCTTTTCAGGCAAACATGTCCACCGTAAGATGAACCTAAGTAGGCTAGAATGGGGTTGCTAGGTGTAAGTATGTAGGACTAGTAGCATGCCAAAGTTTGTGCTATTGCCATAGAGAATGCATTGGGCGTTTAAGTTAAATAACTCATAAACTACAAAACATAAAAATCAAAAAAAGTTCCAGCATGTGTCTCCACAGTAAGCTGAATAATAAAAAGTGTGAATGGAGTTTCTAGGTGAAAGTGACTTTTGACGTGCCTATAGAGCTGCCATTGAGCCCCATGTTAAATGTCTCAAATTTGAAAGCACTATATTTCTAAAACTATGAAACATTTCAAAGATTCCTTTTCAGGCAAACATGTCCACCGTAAGATGAACCTAAGTAGGCTAGAATGGGGTTGCTAGGTGTAAGTATGTAGGACTAGTAGCATGCCAAAGTTTGTGCTATTGCCATAGAGAATGCATTGGGCGTTTAAGTTAAATAACTCATAAACTACAAAACATAAAAATCAAAAAAAGTTCCAGCATGTGTCTCCACAGTAAGCTGAATAATAAAAAGTGTGAATGGAGTTTCTAGGTGAAAGTGACTTTTGACGTGCCTATAGAGCTGCCATTGAGCCCCATGTTAAATGTCTCAAATTTGAAAGCACTATATTTCTAAAACTATGAAACATTTCAAAGATTCCTTTTCAGGCAAACATGTCCACCGTAAGATGAACCTAAGTAGGCTAGAATGGGGTTGCTAGGTGTAAGTATGTAGGACTAGTAGCATGCCAAAGTTTGTGCTATTGCCATAGAGAATGCATTGGGCGTTTAAGTTAAATAACTCATAAACTACAAAACATAAAAATCAAAAAAAGTTCCAGCATGTGTCTCCACAGTAAGCTGAATAATAAAAAGTGTGAATGGAGTTTCTAGGTGAAAGTGACTTTTGACGTGCCTATAGAGCTGCCATTGAGCCCCATGTTAAATGTCTCAAATTTGAAAGCACTATATTTCTAAAACTATGAAACATTTCAAAGATTCCTTTTCAGGCAAACATGTCCACCGTAAGATGAACCTAAGTAGGCTAGAATGGGGTTGCTAGGTGTAAGTATGTAGGACTAGTAGCATGCCAAAGTTTGTGCTATTGCCATAGAGAATGCATTGGGCGTTTAAGTTAAATAACTCATAAACTACAAAACATAAAAATCAAAAAAAGTTCCAGCATGTGTCTCCACAGTAAGCTGAATAATAAAAAGTGTGAATGGAGTTTCTAGGTGAAAGTGACTTTTGACGTGCCTATAGAGCTGCCATTGAGCCCCATGTTAAATGTCTCAAATTTGAAAGCACTATATTTCTAAAACTATGAAACATTTCAAAGATTCCTTTTCAGGCAAACATGTCCACCGTAAGATGAACCTAAGTAGGCTAGAATGGGGTTGCTAGGTGTAAGTATGTAGGACTAGTAGCATGCCAAAGTTTGTGCTATTGCCATAGAGAATGCATTGGGCGTTTAAGTTAAATAACTCATAAACTACAAAACATAAAAATCAAAAAAAGTTCCAGCATGTGTCTCCACAGTAAGCTGAATAATAAAAAGTGTGAATGGAGTTTCTAGGTGAAAGTGACTTTTGACGTGCCTATAGAGCTGCCATTGAGCCCCATGTTAAATGTCTCAAATTTGAAAGCACTATATTTCTAAAACTATGAAACATTTCAAAGATTCCTTTTCAGGCAAACATGTCCACCGTAAGATGAACCTAAGTAGGCTAGAATGGGGTTGCTAGGTGTAAGTATGTAGGACTAGTAGCATGCCAAAGTTTGTGCTATTGCCATAGAGAATGCATTGGGCGTTTAAGTTAAATAACTCATAAACTACAAAACATAAAAATAAAAAAAAGTTCCAGCATGTGTCTCCACAGTAAGCTGAATAATAAAAAGTGTGAATGGAGTTTCTAGGTGAAAGTGACTTTTGACGTGCCTATAGAGCTGCCATTGAGCCCCATGTTAAATGTCTCAAATTTGAAAGCACTATATTTCTAAAACTATGAAACATTTCAAAGATTCCTTTTCAGGCAAACATGTCCACCGTAAGATGAACCTAAGTAGGCTAGAATGGGGTTGCTAGGTGTAAGTATGTAGGACTAGTAGCATGCCAAAGTTTGTGCTATTGCCATAGAGAATGCATTGGGCGTTTAAGTTAAATAACTCATAAACTACAAAACATAAAAATCAAAAAAAGTTCCAGCATGTGTCTCCACAGTAAGCTGAATAATAAAAAGTGTGAATGGAGTTTCTAGGTGAAAGTGACTTTTGACGTGCCTATAGAGCTGCCATTGAGCCCCATGTTAAATGTCTCAAATTTGAAAGCACTATATTTCTAAAACTATGAAACATTTCAAAGATTCCTTTTCAGGCAAACATGTCCACCGTAAGATGAACCTAAGTAGGCTAGAATGGGGTTGCTAGGTGTAAGTATGTAGGACTAGTAGCATGCCAAAGTTTGTGCTATTGCCATAGAGAATGCATTGGGCGTTTAAGTTAAATAACTCATAAACTACAAAACATAAAAATCAAAAAAAGTTCCAGCATGTGTCTCCACAGTAAGCTGAATAATAAAAAGTGTGAATGGAGTTTCTAGGTGAAAGTGACTTTTGACGTGCCTATAGAGCTGCCATTGAGCCCCATGTTAAATGTCTCAAATTTGAAAGCACTATATTTCTAAAACTATGAAACATTTCAAAGATTCCTTTTCAGGCAAACATGTCCACCGTAAGATGAACCTAAGTAGGCTAGAATGGGGTTGCTAGGTGTAAGTATGTAGGACTAGTAGCATGCCAAAGTTTGTGCTATTGCCATAGAGAATGCATTGGGCGTTTAAGTTAAATAACTCATAAACTACAAAACATAAAAATCAAAAAAAGTTCCAGCATGTGTCTCCACAGTAAGCTGAATAATAAAAAGTGTGAATGGAGTTTCTAGGTGAAAGTGACTTTTGACGTGCCTATAGAGCTGCCATTGAGCCCCATGTTAAATGTCTCAAATTTGAAAGCACTATATTTCTAAAACTATGAAACATTTCAAAGATTCCTTTTCAGGCAAACATGTCCACCGTAAGATGAACCTAAGTAGGCTAGAATGGGGTTGCTAGGTGTAAGTATGTAGGACTAGTAGCATGCCAAAGTTTGTGCTATTGCCATAGAGAATGCATTGGGCGTTTAAGTTAAATAACTCATAAACTACAAAACATAAAAATCAAAAAAAGTTCCAGCATGTGTCTCCACAGTAAGCTGAATAATAAAAAGTGTGAATGGAGTTTCTAGGTGAAAGTGACTTTTGACGTGCCTATAGAGCTGCCATTGAGCCCCATGTTAAATGTCTCAAATTTGAAAGCACTATATTTCTAAAACTATGAAACATTTCAAAGATTCCTTTTCAGGCAAACATGTCCACCGTAAGATGAACCTAAGTAGGCTAGAATGGGGTTGCTAGGTGTAAGTATGTAGGACTAGTAGCATGCCAAAGTTTGTGCTATTGCCATAGAGAATGCATTGGGCGTTTAAGTTAAATAACTCATAAACTACAAAACATAAAAATCAAAAAAAGTTCCAGCATGTGTCTCCACAGTAAGCTGAATAATAAAAAGTGTGAATGGAGTTTCTAGGTGAAAGTGACTTTTGACGTGCCTATAGAGCTGCCATTGAGCCCCATGTTAAATGTCTCAAATTTGAAAGCACTATATTTCTAAAACTATGAAACATTTCAAAGATTCCTTTTCAGGCAAACATGTCCACCGTAAGATGAACCTAAGTAGGCTAGAATGGGGTTGCTAGGTGTAAGTATGTAGGACTAGTAGCATGCCAAAGTTTGTGCTATTGCCATAGAGAATGCATTGGGCGTTTAAGTTAAATAACTCATAAACTACAAAACATAAAAATCAAAAAAAGTTCCAGCATGTGTCTCCACAGTAAGCTGAATAATAAAAAGTGTGAATGGAGTTTCTAGGTGAAAGTGACTTTTGACGTGCCTATAGAGCTGCCATTGAGCCCCATGTTAAATGTCTCAAATTTGAAAGCACTATATTTCTAAAACTATGAAACATTTCAAAGATTCCTTTTCAGGCAAACATGTCCACCGTAAGATGAACCTAAGTAGGCTAGAATGGGGTTGCTAGGTGTAAGTATGTAGGACTAGTAGCATGCCAAAGTTTGTGCTATTGCCATAGAGAATGCATTGGGCGTTTAAGTTAAATAACTCATAAACTACAAAACATAAAAATAAAAAAAAGTTCCAGCATGTGTCTCCACAGTAAGCTGAATAATAAAAAGTGTGAATGGAGTTTCTAGGTGAAAGTGACTTTTGACGTGCCTATAGAGCTGCCATTGAGCCCCATGTTAAATGTCTCAAATTTGAAAGCACTATATTTCTAAAACTATGAAACATTTCAAAGATTCCTTTTCAGGCAAACATGTCCACCGTAAGATGAACCTAAGTAGGCTAGAATGGGGTTGATAGGTGTAAGTATGTAGGACTAGTAGCATGCCAAAGTTTGTGCTATTGCCATAGAGAATGCATTGGGCGTTTAAGTTAAATAACTCATAAACTACAAAACATAAAAATAAAAAAAAGTTCCAGCATGTGTCTCCACAGTAAGCTGAATAATAAAAAGTGTGAATGGAGTTTCTAGGTGAAAGTGACTTTTGACGTGCCTATAGAGCTGCCATTGAGCCCCATGTTAAATGTCTCAAATTTGAAAGCACTATATTTCTAAAACTATGAAACATTTCAAAGATTCCTTTTCAGGCAAACATGTCCACCGTAAGATGAACCTAAGTAGGCTAGAATGGCGTTGCTAGGTGTAAGTATGTAGGACTAGTAGCATGCCAAAGTTTGTGCTATTGCCATAGAGAATGCATTGGGCGTTTAAGTTAAATAACTCATAAACTACAAAACATAAAAATCAAAAAAAGTTCCAGCATGTGTCTCCACAGTAAGCTGAATAATAAAAAGTGTGAATGGAGTTTCTAGGTGAAAGTGACTTTTGACGTGCCTATAGAGCTGCCATTGAGCCCCATGTTAAATGTCTCAAATTTGAAAGCACTATATTTCTAAAACTATGAAACATTTCAAAGATTCCTTTTCAGGCAAACATGTCCACCGTAAGATGAACCTAAGTAGGCTAGAATGGGGTTGCTAGGTGTAAGTATGTAGGACTAGTAGCATGCCAAAGTTTGTGCTATTGCCATAGAGAATGCATTGGGCGTTTAAGTTAAATAACTCATAAACTACAAAACATAAAAATAAAAAAAAGTTCCAGCATGTGTCTCCACAGTAAGCTGAATAATAAAAAGTGTGAATGGAGTTTCTAGGTGAAAGTGACTTTTGACGTGCCTATAGAGCTGCCATTGAGCCCCATGTTAAATGTCTCAAATTTGAAAGCACTATATTTCTAAAACTATGAAACATTTCAAAGATTCCTTTTCAGGCAAACATGTCCACCGTAAGATGAACCTAAGTAGGCTAGAATGGGGTTGCTAGGTGTAAGTATGTAGGACTAGTAGCATGCCAAAGTTTGTGCTATTGCCATAGAGAATGCATTGGGCGTTTAAGTTAAATAACTCATAAACTACAAAACATAAAAAATAAAAAAAAGTTCCAGCATGTGTCTCCACAGTAAGCTGAATAATAAAAAGTGTGAATGGAGTTTCTAGGTGAAAGTGACTTTTGACGTGCCTATAGAGCTGCCATTGAGCCCCATGTTAAATGTCTCAAATTTGAAAGCACTATATTTCTAAAACTATGAAACATTTCAAAGATTCCTTTTCAGGCAAACATGTCCACCGTAAGATGAACCTAAGTAGGCTAGAATGGGGTTGCTAGGTGTAAGTATGTAGGACTAGTAGCATGCCAAAGTTTGTGCTATTGCCATAGAGAATGCATTGGGCGTTTAAGTTAAATAACTCATAAACTACAAAACATAAAAATAAAAAAAAGTTCCAGCATGTGTCTCCACAGTAAGCTGAATAATAAAAAGTGTGAATGGAGTTTCTAGGTGAAAGTGACTTTTGACGTGCCTATAGAGCTGCCATTGAGCCCCATGTTAAATGTCTCAAATTTGAAAGCACTATATTTCTAAAACTATGAAACATTTCAAAGATTCCTTTTCAGGCAAACATGTCCACCGTAAGATGAACCTAAGTAGGCTAGAATGGGGTTGCTAGGTGTAAGTATGTAGGACTAGTAGCATGCCAAAGTTTGTGCATTGCCATAGAGAATGCATTGTGTTGCGGACAATGAGATCTCATCCTCCGCAACACCCATTCTCATACACCGCTATACACCGCGAGGATATGGGCTATAGCCCATGTCGTACGGCATACTATAGCACGCCGTTTTTCATCATTTTTGAGGATTAAAAAAAAAAAAACATGGGTTATAGCCCATCGTTTTTTGAAATTTTGAAAAAAATATTAAACTTGTTTTTTATCATTTTTGAACATGGGCTATAGCCCATACCGCGTACGGCAGGGTTCCCCAATTAATTTTCCTCAAGGGCCATATTTTGACTAGCGTACCAGGCTGGGGGCCGAGTCTGCACGCGCGAGGTCGAGGTCTTGCCCTGAAAATTCATTTTCAGGGCAAGACCCCATTTGAAAAGGATGCCCAGTTTGACATGCAGAGGCTACTGACCCCCATTTAATGCCATTTATATCTGGGACCCTTAAAAAAAAAAGAAAAACATTTTTTTTTTTTTTTTGGAAATTCTTTAATGGGCCACAAGGGGTCGCTCTGTGGGCCGCAAATGGCCCGCGGGCCGCCTATTGGGGAACCCTGCCGTACGGCATACTATAGCACGCCGTTTTTCATCATTTTTGAGGATTTGAAAAAAATTAAAAAAATAGAAAAACGATGGGTTATAGCCCATCGTTTTTTTTTTTTCTTTTTAATCCTCGTTTTTCATCATTATGGACCATATTGTACGGCATACTATAGCATGCCGTTTTTCATCATTTTTGCCATTGAGCCCCATTGTAAATTTGAAAGCACTATATTTCTAAAACTATGAAACATTTCAAAGATTCCTTTTCAGGCAAACATGTCCACCGTAAGATGAACCTAAGTAGGCTAGAATGGGGTTGCTAGGTGTAAGTATGTAGGACTAGTAGCATTCCAAAGTTTGTGCTATTGCCTTAGAGAATGCATTGGGCGTTTAAGTAAAAAAACTCATAAACTACAAAACATAAAAATAAAAAAAGTTCCAGCATGTGTCTCCACAGTAAGCTGAATAATAAAAAGTGTGAATGGAGTTTCTAGGTGAAAGTGACTTTTGACGTGCCTATAGAGCTGCCATTGAGCCCCATGTTAAATGTCTCAAATTTGAAAGCACTATATTTCTAAAACTATGAAACATTTCAAAGATTCCTTTTCAGGCAAACATGTCCACCGTAAGATGAACCTAAGTAGGCTAGAATGGGGTTGCTAGGTGTAAGTATGTAGGACTAGTAGCATGCCAAAGTTTGTGCATTGCCATAGAGAATGCATTGTGTTGCGGAGAATGAGATCTCATCCTCCGCAACACCCATTCTCATACACCGCTATACACCGCGAGGATATGGGCTATAGCCCATGTCGTACGGCATACTATACTGTAGCACGCCGTTTTTCATCATTTATGAGGATTTGAAAAAAAAAATCCTCGTTTTTCATCATTTTGGACCATTGGCTATAGCCCATACCGTACGGCATACTATAGCACGCCGTTTTTCATCATTTTTGAGGATTTGAAAAAAAAAAAAAAAAAAAAAAAACATGGGTTATAGCCCATCGTTTTTTTAATTTTTGAAAAAAACATTATCCTCGTTTTTCATCATATTTGACCATGGGCTATAGCCCATACCGTACGGCATACTATAGCACGCCGTTTTTCATCATTTTTGAGGTTTTGAAAAAAAACAAAAAACAAAAAAAACATGGGTTATAGCCCATCGTTTTTTGAAAATTTGAAAAAAAAATTAACCTCGTTTTTCATCATTTTTTAACATGGGCTATAGCCCATACCGTACGGCATACTATAGCACGCCATTTTTCATCATTTTTGAGGTTTCGAAAAAAATGAAGAAAAAACAAAAAAACATGGGTTATAGCCCATCGTTTTTTGAATTCTTTTTTATCCTCGTTTTTCATCATATTTGACAATGGGCTATAGCCCATACCGTACGGCATACTATAGCACGCCGTTTTTCACCATTTTTGAGGTTTTGAAAAAAAAACAAAAAAACATGGGTTATGGCCCATCATTTTTTTAATAACAAAAAAAAAATTATCCTCGTTTTTCATCATATTTGACCATGGGCTATAGCCCATACCGTACGGCATACTATAGCATGCCGTTTTTCATCATTTTTGAGGTTTTGAAAAAAAAGAAAAAAAAAAAAGAAAAAAACATGGGTTATAGCCCATCGTATTTTATTATTATTTATTTTTTTCATCTTCGTCTTTCATCATTTTTGACCATGGTCTATAGCCCATACCGTACGGCATACTATAGCACGCCGTTTTTCATCATTTTTGAGGTTTTGAAAAAAACTAACAAACATGGGTTATAGCCCATCGTTTTTTGAAAATTTGAAAAAAAAATTAACCTCGTTTTTCATCATTTTTGAACATGGGCTATAGCCCATACCGTACGGCATACTATAGCACGCCATTTTTCATCATTTTTGAGGTTTTGAAAAAAAAAAAACATGGGTTATAGCCCATCGTTTTTTGAATTTTTGAAAAAAAAATTATCCTCGTTTTTCATCATATTTGACCATGGGCTATAGCCCATATTGTACGGCATACTATAGCACGCCGTTTTTCATCATTTTTGAGGATTTTGAGGATTTGAAAAAACAAAACATGGGTTATAGCCCATCGTTTTTCTTTTTTTTTTCATCCTCGTCTTTCATAAGTTTTGACCATGGTCTATAGCCCATACCGTACGGCATACTATAGCACGCCGTTTTTCATCATTTTTGAGGATTTGAATTTTTTTTTTAAAAAATAAATAAACATGGGTTATAGCCCATCGTTTTTTGAATTTTTGATTTTTTTTTTATCCTCGTTTTTCATCATATTTGACCATGGGCTATAGCCCATACCGTACGGCATTCTCTATTGGAAAAAATGAAAAAAACCATGGTTTATAGCCCATTGTTTTTTGAATTTCTGATTATTTTTTATATCCTCGTTTTTCATAATTTTTGACTATGGGCTATAGCCCATATCGTACGGCATAGGCCTACTATAGCACGCCGTTTTTCATCTTTTTTGAGGATTTGAAAAAAATTAAAATTAAAAAAATCGATGGGTTATAATAGCCCATCGTTTTTTGAAATTTTGATACAAAAAATTATCCTCGTTTTTCATCATATTGGACCATGGGCTATAGCCCATATCGTACGGCATACTATAGCACGCCGTTTTTCATCATTTTTGAGGATTTGAAAAAAATAAAAAAATAAAAAAAACGTTGGGTTATAGGCAGCCCATCGTTTTTTGAATTTTTGGAGAAAAAAAATATCCTCGTTTTTCATCATTTTGTATGTAGGACTAGTAACATGCCAAAGTTTGTGCTATTGCCATAGAGAATGCATTGGGCGTTTAAGTTAAATAACTCAACATTTCAAAATGAGCACAGTGACATTTCAGATCAGCGAATCAGGCTGGAACCCAGGCTACATTCATATATTCAGGACTTGCACACATTTTCACAATTCTCAAAAATAGATCTACATGCTCATAGCGAAGCACACTATGAGCTAAAACAGGAGGCCTTAAGAAATGAGCTGACAGAAGTATTCAATGTGTTTTATGAAATAAAAGTATCAACATGGCAATGTAGTACAGGAAAGTATGGCATCAACAAAGTACAACAAGTAATGCAGAATATCCCATTTCACAAGTTAAAGATCCAGGAAGATTTGAACCCATGACATTGTGATCATGTAGACAGTGTCCTATCCCAGTGGTGAGCAGAATGTCACAGGTTCAAAGCGTGGGCAGTGTGTCTGGATGTAAGCTGACAGACATGAAACCTGAACATTTCACTAGTGCAGTAGGCTACTGTTCCCGTCCCCGAGTGGTCTCGAACCACCATCCTCTCGGTTAACAGCCAAAGTAAGCTCAAATTCCCGTAGTAGATTTACATTGAAACTAACTCAATGGTCTTATATCACTCCGGATGTGATACCTTGCTCGGCCAGTGTGTGGCGCTGTGAGCTCGCTCAGCCAGCCAATCACATGGTCATCGGTGTCATCAAGGTCATCTGTCACAGGTCCATAGAAGCTGCTATCTACGCCTTTGCTTTTGTGCGGACAAGAAATCAACAGAAAAACAGGCAAATTATTTAACGACTAAACACATGTATGACATGTGTGTTTTGTCAGAATGCTGGGTTAGCCATGTTGATTAAGAAGATGGTCACGGAATGTAAATGAACGTAGATTCGAAAAGGATTTCCAATTTGCTTTCAGTTTGCATATCCTCTCTAGAGTGGATATGGAAATAGCCTTCTGTATTCCTGCGTGTAAATTACAGGATACAGTAGGCGGGGCTCTAGACCGAACTGAACTGTAGAATGATAGAAGAGCCCGCCGTACTAGCATTTTATTAGACAGGCGGAAAATGGTACAAGAATAGTATTGTCAAACTGACAGTCTGTTTAGTTTAGTCAGCAGTCATGGAACATGGAACCTCTGTGTTGAGAGCCTGATCATCACACCAGTACACCATCTCTGAGTACTGTTGAAGTGGTCTTTTGTATTTTAGCCTTCAGTTAGGTAAAGCTGAAAAGCAATGAACTGTAAGAGAAAATGAAATATTTGTGATGAGAGTCCGATCATTAGACGACTACACCATCATTCTGTCCCTCTCCCTCTGCCAATGTCTCAAGTAAAAATGAAGGGATCCATTAAAATAAAAATGTGTCCCGGGCGGCGAACCCACAAATGGGTCCCGACCGACCCAGTGCATTGTGGGAAACAGTGTAGTTTAGCGGATAGGATCCTTCAGGGCCTCGTTCACCTCCTCCTCCTGCTGCTGCTGCAGCACGTGCCACTGGACCACCGGACGCCTCGGGTTGGCCAGCATGTCCGACCAATGGCGGAGGCCCATCCAGCACTTGCCGATGGCGTCGTTGCTGCCCAGCTTGTCGTATAGTCGTGATCAGCTGCACCTGCACCTTCTGCATGGGGAGAGAGAGAGAGAGAGAGAGAGAGAGAGAGAGAGAGGCTTGTGTTTAAATACGGCAATCGCGCAACAGTGTCCTTTGCCAGGAAGAACTGATCTGTTTAAGGCCTCACTCACACCTTTCCATCTAGCATACAACATTGATACATGCTAGATGTAAGCAAGATGTAAGTGTCATGGCCGCCCCAATGCATTTCCAATGGAAGTCACATGGTTTGATACAACATTTTGGACTACAAGCTGTTGTATCAAACCATGTGACTTCCATTTTTTATTTTACTTTTACTCCACTACATACTTTTGAAAACCCCGAGCAACACTGCCACACTACAGGGCAATACCCCCGTAGTGTGGCAGTACGTGTTGCTCTGGCTGAAGTGGGTATTAACCCATTTAGACCTGAGAAAATATTCTACAAATTCCTTCTAAATCCTGACAGTTTTGTCTGTCAGAAAAACCCTATGTTTCTATGTCGTTCTCAAACATTTTCATGTCAAGGACCCCCAAAATTATGTGAAAATTGGCTGCCGACCCACATCTGAAAATATGTAGTTCCAGGGACCTCCCAGAAGCAAAGATTTGAGTTAGAAACTGAAAGAATATATATTGAAAGATTTGCGGCATTTTCACGATTTTTCAAAAATAGCAGACCTACAAGCTCGGCGCAGAGTGCAGCGCTACAAGCTTTTCAATAGCTAAAGTATCAGACAAAAATAGAAAAAGGACCACCGCTCATCTGCTGAAAAAAACTTTAGGGAGGTGCTGGAGCCACAAAAGGAATATGAGGGAAAATAAAGGGAAGCTCCGCACACTCAGATCTGCGCACAATCAGTTTATTTTTGGCAAGCTTTCGGTCTACTGACCTTCTTCAGTATATAGCTAAAGTATAACATAATGCTAGATTCTCTGTGGGGTTCAGGTCAGGCCAGTTGAAACCAGGTCAGGCCAGTTGAAAAGATGGCTGTGTTGAAACCATTGTTAAGTTTTCACTGTCAGTGGATCAACACCAGCAGATAACATGGCCAAAATCATCACTGTGTTTTGTCAAGTCCAGAGTCTTAACACAACCGTCTATTATGATATTTTACAGCACTGTGTGTCTCCGTACATTGACAAGCTTTATGTCGATGCTGATCTTCCTTTTCAGGCAGCACTTGGCACCTGCCCACAGAGCCAAAACTACTAGGAACTGGTTTAATGACCATGGTATTACTGTGCTTAACTGACCAGCCAACTGGCCTGAACTGAACCCCACAGAGAATCTAGGTTGTATTGTCAAGAGGAAGGTGTGAGACATGAGACTGAACAATACAAATTAATTTACGGCTGTTATACACTGACACGGAGCAAGACAGGAACGCCCAAAAAACGTCACATCCGTTTTTTTACCCTGGGCAGAATTTCCTATGGCTGCCAATGCAACTTTTTCCAATCCTTAATCACATACGGACAAACATCTATGCCGATAATATCTAACTTGCGGAGGTAACGTGCCTTGTCCACGGGCAACAGATCTTTCAACGTATGGCATTGCAAATACGTTTGATAATCGCTACTCTGCGCAATATTGTTTTGGAAATGCCGCAAATTGCATTGCAGTGAACGAGAGCAAATCACAACTTACCCTGGGGGTGGTGACTCCGCCCTGAATATGCGTTGTCGTGTCAGTGTATCATAGCAAACCTGGGCTTCCATAACACCTCAACAGTGCCACTGACTGATTACCTCCATGCCACGCCCCATTGATGAAATGATTTGTTCAAAAGTAGCCCAGACCAAGTATTAACTGCATACATTAATATACTTTTCAGATGGTCGACATTTCTCGTTTAAAAACTTTTTTTTTGTGGTCACGTAAAATATTCTAATTCATTGAGATAGGATTTTTTGATTTTCATGAGCTGTACGCCATTAAAACAAAAATGTTTTAAATACTAGAAAATGAACTTTTACTAAATATTCTAAATAGTTGAGATGGACCTGCATATATCAATCTTTGGCACAGATGCTTTCCCGGTTTTAATGGGTAAATGAATGCTCTATCGTGCGAGGGTCATACTACGGAGGTATTACGTTTGGAAGGAACGGTTTAGGGGTCATAGAATGGAACCGTGGCTGGCAGGCATGCTTACCTGTATCTGGGAGAAGGGGATCTCCAAGCTGAAGCTCTCGTTGAAGTACGGATTCAGAGACCGCTGTCTTCTTCCTCTTAACACACTTCCCGTTGTGCTGCAACACCACCTTAACAAAGGGATCTGGAGACAGAGAGAGACAGAGACAGAGAGACAGAGAGAGAGAGAGAGAGAGAGAGAGAGAGAGAGAGAGAGAGAGAGAGAGAGAGAGAGAGAGAGAGAGAGAGAGAGAGAGAGAGAAAGAGAGAGAGAGAGAGAGAGAGACCAATAAGTAAAGACAAGCAGACAGCAAGGAACGTAAAGATGTAATGACGAATGGTATCATGGTATCATTATAAGCGTCAATGAGTCATAGGTAACTTATATACAACTGTACCAGTGTTGCCAGATAGGAAATGTTAAATGATTGTATACTGGAGGCTTAAAATGATCGTATTTGAATGAAAACTACCATATACAACCAAAAAAGACCTTGTTTGAGACAAGAATGTGACAAAAGACGCATCAGATGTGTGGAAGCAGGCAATTGGACACTTCCACAAATAAAAGCCAGAAACTGGACTTGAAAGATGCGACCAGTGTTTTTAATGCCTTAAAGTACAGAACTATAGGGTCATATTTACGGAAAAACCAAACCAGGTCTCGAATCAGTAGGGAGGGAATTTAGAAAATTCACAAAAATTGGGCATTACAATGTTTGTAATTTGTATCATACATCGTACAGAGGGTAAAATGATCGTACAAATACACTAATTATCATGCATCTGGCAATAACACTGAGCTGAACAGACCTTAAAGGTGAAGAGAGAGAGAGAGAGAGAGAGAGAGAGAGGTTTTGAGGGAAAGGTTCCAGATTGAGGGTTCCGGCCTGCATGATGACTCCGCTCCCGACCGGGTGACATGGGAATTTTGTAACACAGACCAGGCTTTCCTCCGAGGTGGAAAGCCTGGTGACTTGAGGTGTGTGTGTGTGTGCCTGTGCGTGCGTGCGTGCGTGCGTGCCTGATTGTCAGTGAAGTTATAATCCAGGGTGTACTCCAGATGATTGATATAACGAAACAAAATTAAAATACAAATAAATGACATAACGCGAGACATCTCTAACCGACCCATGTTCTAATTCACTCTCCTTGGCCCTAGTGTTTATTTTGACAGTTCAGATTGAAGTCATCTGAAATGTTTTAGTGTCAGTCTAGTTTCAGTCGAGTAAATATCAGAAGATTTTAGTAGACTAAATCTACAGTTGTCTTAGTCGATTAAAATGGATTTTGGCAGGCCTTGGTGGTGTTGTAACGCCTGATGTTAGACTTGGTTGCATGCTGAAAATAGCAGATCTGATCGGGACAATACCCGAGCACAACCAAACACAAAATGACTTGTCTTTTAGTTCTACCGGATGTCTTCTTCACCAGTCCCCCCCTGACATTTTAGTCTAGTTTTTATTTGACGAAATTGTCAGCAGTCTTAGGTTTAGTCATCATAGCTTAGTTTTTATGTCGTTTTTACATAGTTTTCCTCTGTGAAAAAAGGTATAGTCGAAGAACATTTATTTCGCCGTAGTTTTAGCCGACGAAATCAACACTGCTTGGCCCTCTTTTTGTTCACCTGTCCTTCACCCTCGCCTTCTCCCTCCTTGTCCTTCTTCCGGCGCCCTCAGCCGCCCTTCCTCTCGCGGACCTTCTTGGGTTTCTTGGTTTCTTTTTTTTTTTTTTTTTAAGATATTTTTTTGCGGCTTACGCCTTTTATTGATTTTTTAAGGGACAGATAGTAGGCTGACAGGAAACGGGAGAGAGATGGGGGGATGACATGCGGTAAAGGCCGTGTCGGGTTCGGGAGTCGAACCCGCGGCACACCGCGACTGGATCACCAGTCCGGTGCCCAGACCGTTACGCTACGGCCTGGGCGGTTTCTTGGTTTCTTGATGCACTTCTTGTAGATTCCATGCAGCCCACCAGGGCTAGGACCACCACCACCATGGCCCCTATGGCCCACATGGGCACTAAGAGGGGGACGCACAAACAATATGGTAAGTTAAAGAACCAGATTTTTAACCACTTAAATCTGCGGTTTTCAACCAGTGGTCCCCAGCTAAATGATGGCGACTTGGTATAACCAAATTAACCCCTTATTAAATCTTTAAGTCGAGACCCGTGATGGACCCGTAAGGTCTCTCAAGAGTTACATTATTGTTAAATATGTGTATTAGTTAATTTAGTTAAGTCTACACAAGTAGAGAAGATAGAAGAAGTGTTATTTTGCCTGTTATCTCTCCTATGGTGCCACATCAATGCAGCATGGAAATGTGGACAAAATCACATGCAACAACAACAAAATATTCTTGGGTCTGAGAGGCTGAATCTCATCAAATGGTGGCCCCGTGGCTCAAATGCCAAAAAAATAATGGATAATGAAAAGGGTTGAAAATCACTGACTTGTTGTTGTGCGATGCTATTGCATTGTACTAGAAAACAACAGATCTATACAAGCTCAAATGGTGAAGCGACACTATCGTACGACAATAAAGTATACTATAGGGTTTAAGTGAAGGTTTTGGGAGAAGAGCTTACTTCTGCCTTTATGATCTTCATGAGTGCACAAGCCAGGTGGCAAGATGAAGAAATGAGACAACGGAAGTTGGTATGGTAATGATAAAACAAATAAGAGAATGAAATTACAACATTATGGTATTGGTAGAAGATGGATATTTAATGACAAGGGTGCCGTCAGTATGTTGCACGAATGCACATGGACGTGTGTGTGTGTGTGTGTGTGTGTGTGTGTGTGTGCGTGCGTGCATGCATGCGTGTTTGTGTACAAGTATTACTATATGGATGTGTACAAGGCAGTCTGCCTCTCCACACTGCTCTACAGCTCTGAAACCTGGACACCCTACCAGAGGCACATAAACTGTCTAGAGGCTTTCAACATATTCTGCCTCCAAAGGATCCTGGGTCTGACATGGGCCGACAGGGTGCCATACACTGAAATATATGACCGGACCAACACACCCAGCATTACAGCACTCCTTGGCCAAAAACACCTCAGATGGGTCGGGCATGTGATCCGTATGCCAGCCCATCGCCTACCCCGACAGATCCTGTATGGCCAGCTTCAAGCCGGTCAAAGGGCTGCCGGAGGTCCAAAAAAGAGGTACAAGGACCACATCAAAACCCTCCTGAAGAAGTGTGACATCAGACCACCAGCGCTGGAGTCCCTGGCTGTTGATCGCCACACCTGGAGCTCTACCTGCCACCAGGGAATCGCTCACCTTCAGGAGAAGTTCACAGAGAGGAGAGCACAGCGGCGTGAACAGCGGCACCAGCGTGCTAGGGGTCTACCGACCACCGCTGCTGCCTTCCCCTGCCCCTCCTGTGACAAAATATGCGGATCACGCATTGGTCTGAGCAGCCACCTATGCACAGACGACAGACACAACAATAATTCATCCCATGAACTTTATTTGGAGCAACGTCATCATCGACATCGATGGACTGCCATAATAAGCAAGTAAGTGTGTGCGCGCGTGCATGCATGCGTGTTTGTGTACAAGTATTACTATATGGAATAGAAATTCCTCACAAGAGAAATAGTTGTTTTACATTCAAGAAGATTGAAGTTGGGGTCATATAGGATTAGATATTAGTTATTATGCCTGATTTATGCATATTTACGCGTGGGGGTCACACACTGTAAATAGCCGATCTACACGCTCACAATTAAGTGTTGCAGTACAATGCATTGAAAACTTTTAGATCTGATATTTTCGGCTATAGCTATAGACATAGACAAAAAATCACACCTGTGTGAACCGAGTGGTGCAATTCCCCTCTCTCTCTCTCTTTCTCAGCACTACCCCTCTCTGTTTCTGGCACCCCCTACTGGTATTAATAAATGCACGCACGCAGCATTACCCCGTGTTCCAATTTCACGCATGCGCACACCACTCGTGCTCTTGACTGATACACACGGACATTCCTGGTTGTAGGAGTGGTTGCACCACTCAAAAATGCAAAACAATGTAAAATCACTGTACTTGATGATCATGTCTTCACAAGTAATAAAGGCATGAGTGTGTGACTGTGTGTGTGAGTGTGCCGTGTGAGTGTTTGTGTGTGTATGTGCACTCACTTGGCAGGTGTGTGAGCTCATTGAAGAACTTGTTCTTCATGTGGTTGTACTGGTGGTGGTTCATGTGATTGTACTGGTGGTGGTTCATGTGGGAGGAGGAGGGGGGCTCCCTTTCATCCTCCGCTGCCCTGGGGAGCCGCTCCCCCGCCATGCCGACCAATCGCATCGCTGCGCTGCAAACACAAAGAGGAGGAGACAAAAAAACGGTCAGACATCCAATTCAATTCAAAGGGGTTTATTGGCATGAGAAAACATACGTTTACATTGCCAAAGCAGAAAGAACAATACAACAATACAGCAATACAATCAAAACAAAAATGATGTACATTTGAAGGTCAGAATCTTCTATAGATCAAATTCTATGTACCAAGGTCACTCAATGCAGGTATATTGCAGGAATATACACAATGATTAGTCTTTAGGGTGGTTGTGTTCCATTTCATATCCTTCTCCTATCACAGCAACTCACAAATCTTGCTGCTGTGTTTGCACATTGTTGTACTTCGCCCAGCAGACATCCACTATTGATATTTCCAAAAGTAACTTCTGCTTAATCATTTCTGTTTTGGATATGAAGCCATGATGAAAAGAATATTTCATGAACACAAATCCCGCAACTGTTCAGCAGCATCAGTTTTATTCAAATAAAACCTTCATCAAGAGTGTCTTACAGCAATGATACCAACATCTACTCATATATAGACCCTTCTATGTTCACAAACAAACAAGCAATGTGGCACATATTGACAAAAACATGTTCATACGATCCTTTTGATGAGCCCAGACCTTAAACTGAGCCTATATTTCTAACCTGTGCCCTAATGTGAAAACATTGACCTGAACATGATGTGGTCTTAAAATGTGTTAATCTATAATGTAGAGCAGGGGTTCTCAACCCGTGGGTCGCGACCCCTCTGGGGGGGTCGCCAAATTATTTTGGGGGGCCCCCAAATTATTTGAATGGCTGAATGGCTGTAAAATGGAAATGAAGTTGACATAGTACACATAGTACATGCATAAACCTTTCTTAATGATTATATCTGGTTTCAGTATTTATTTATGTTATCTATGTTATTTATTATGTTATTGTGACTTTGTATATTTATATATTTATCTTGTGTCATTATATTATCACCAATTTACCCGAATTCAGCTCAAGTGGAGTTAGGTGGTTTTCTCTGTCAAGATACTGAAGATAGTTCTTATCAATGACAGAAAAAACATCTTAACTCCACTGACAATGAATCTCCAAGTTTGATTATCACACATGGACACACACACACACACACACACACACACACACACACACACACACACACACACACACACACACACACACACACACACACACACACACACACACACACACAACAAACACACACATGCAAGTTTGATTATATCACACACACACACACACACACACACACACACACACACACACACACACACACACACACACACACACACACACACACACACACACACACACACAGAAACTGTCGTTATTTGTGTTCAGTCAGTACCCTATTGGCTGACAATGAATCTCCAAGTTTGATTATCACACATGGACACACACACACACACACACACACACACACACACACACACACGCACACACACACACACACACACACAAAGAAACACACACATGCAAGTTTGATTATATCACACACACACACACACACACACACACACACACACACACACACGCACACACGCACGCACGCACGCACGCACGCACGCACGCACACACAAACACACACACACACACACACACACACACACACACACACACACACACACACACACACACACACACACACACACACACACACACACACACACACACACTTTACATGAGACCACCCCTATTGTTTACTATGAAAACCTGTCGACCGTCCATCCGTCCGTCACGCCTCGTGACATGCAAATCAAACCAGGAACCCTGTACAGTACACTCAAGACACTGCCCCCACTGCCACCCTTATATCTCCATATATGGAGCTGACCTGTAGGCTGTAGACATTCCATGTTGATCTGACCTCATCAAACCCTGTAGACTCAAGACAGCTTCATATATGGCCAGTACAGAATTCATTCCATATGTTGATCTGACCCCCCATCCCAAATTGCCAGGGCTCGCCCAGCAGTCTGCCATCACCCTGCAGGCAGATGCATGGACGCCTCAGGGCGTCTTACTGGTATATAACTTGTATGTCTTTAAATGTTCTGATGAATTGAAAATGGAGGACCCTGATGTAAAAGTCTTAGTGCTTTTTCTGGTTTATCCTCGTAACAGTTTTTGTATTGACCATACTGTACCCACTCTACAAACTGAATAGGAATATCAATGAATGATTGAATGAATGAATGAATCAATCAATCAATCAATCAATCAGGCAGGGTATACCAACATCTATATAGAACATCTATTCTATGTTTGTGGAAGTCTTTGTATTTAATGTAAAGCAGATTTAGTTTTGTTTCCTGGTATGAAATGGGCTATAAAAAATTACTTAAGGTGGATTCTCTAAAATGGTGTAGCCTACTGTACTGTACATGTCATATTTGATATTGGTTTCTTATAATTCACAGATCACCACCAGGGGGGCAGTCAGACAGATATTTTGTGAAGCCTGAAACTCCTGAAAGTTCATATAATGGCCTGTTGTGGCCATAGCCCCATAGAAGTCCATGTATTTGGGCCTAACTTCACCTAGACTGTATTACCTTAATAAACATGGTCATGAACATGAATACTTTCTGCTTCCAGTCACTAGTTTAAAGTCTCATTTCTAATGTCATAATATTCTTTTTGGAAAATTATGGTCCCATTTATAAAATAAATGACCATAAAGTCGCGTATGTTCTGAGGGGCGTGGCAGCCGCTACCGTTACAGTCTATGATCGGGAGTCCCCACCCACTCGAGTCAAAATAAAAACCAACGGAGAAGAAGGGGGGAAGTCCCGCCTCGTTGTCTGGGCAGCCAATGGCCAGCTGGGCCCAAACGGATCTAGAAAGATGGCGACTTACAGTGCAGGAATAACAGGCTTCATTTTACGTCCATGTTAGACCCGGGGAACGCTTTGTCCATATTTTTTACAGTCTATGATCACCACCAAGGAATGAGGAGAAAAAGAAACAATGCTGCCCTCTTGTGGCCTTGGGTTAACATTAGTTCGTTTATAAAATATCTATCACTGAAGAAGCCATAAATAGACAGTAGTGTAAAGTAAACAAGTAGTTGTAAACAACAACTACTATTACTACTAATCATTTTAAATTTTAATTAATTGTCTTACTTTTACTACGGACCAGATTTAAACCCATTACCTCTGTTATTACCCTGTTTTAATTTGTATTTGTATGTAAAGCATTTTTGAGTGCAGCGGAACGGAGCTGTAATAATCCATCCAGAGTGAGGTCAGAGGTCATTCTCCCAGTAATGATCAGTGTTGTTTTCTTCGACTAAAACTAAGACAAAAAATGTTCATCGTTTTTCCACTGACGAAAACTAAATGGAAACTAAATTAAAACTATGGTGACTAAAACTAAGAATAAATATACTGACAATTTCGTCATCAAATAAAAACTAAACTAAAATGTTAGGAAGGGACTATAGTGGACAAGAGATCCAGTATAAGTCATTTTACAATAGTTGCATGCTGAAAACAACGTGTCACGCTGCGACGCGTTGTGTGCTATTTTCAGCAAGTGAAAAAATCTGCCATTACGACGGCATCAAGGCTCGCCTAAATACATTTTGTTCGACTAAATCAACTGTAGATTTAGTCGAGAAAATCTTCTGATATTTAGTCGACTAAAACTAGACTAACACTAAAACATTCCAGGTGACTAAAATGTGACAAAAAATAAATGAAAACTATTCAAGAGACTATGACTAAAACTAAAATCAAAATGTGCTGCCAAAAACAACACTGGTGAGGGCAGAGGTCATTCCCCAACTTGGAGGCCAGTGTAATGATGCTGCAGGAACCAAAGTGAAACCTGCAAACTACCATGTTAAGACAGACGTAAAGGCAACAAAGAGTAGGAGACCGCTTAGCCCGAGGCTGAGGTGTTTCAGTGGTAACAGACCAGTAGTATTAGTGGCATCATTTTCATATTGCAAAACATTAAAAAATAGGCATACACACATACTGTACAACTCTGAAGTCATCAGAGGAATTCACATGTCACATGAGTGATTAAGTCAGATGAGAAGCTGATGAGACAGTTACCATTGTCTTAGTACAGTTCTAGAACTCATGATCCAACCTTTAGAACACCGTTGCTCCAATCAATTGCAGCCCCTGTTGTGGGGCCTGGTGTGACTTTTTTTGATTGATTGAATAATTTGACAGATTGACCAAAGAAAAGTACAATGGAACAGATTTAGTCCTGAATAAGCCCTCTAGTTTCCACTTGTTCAGTAAGGTCCTGTGTATTAAATTCATCAAGACATTTAAAGACAAACAATCTCATGTTCGAAATGTGTGATATGAAAAATAAATGTATTTTTAAATACTTAAGCATTTATAAAAACCCTGTACTTAAAACACGCTCCATACAGTATATGGCCAGTACATAATTTATTCCATATGTTGATCTGACCCCCCCCCATGCCAAAGCGCCAGCACTCGCCCAGCAGTCTGCTGTCACCCAGGCGGATGCGTGCAGCCGTGCATGCGACCTGTCAGATGTTACATTACCTTACATTACATTACATTTAGTGTTACATGAAATTCACTCACCTAAACAGCGACTCATTTGCAAAGCCAATTAATCACATTTATTCGTGTGCCAGTTACTCTTAAAAGATAAATCGCAAATCGGGTACAGTATGCCCACTGTCCTCTTTTTGGGGGGCTGTGGGTGCACAGGGGCCCATTGCTGGCTCGTTAGTTACAGACGTACAAATATACACTTATAGATAACAAAAAACAGGAAATCATCATAAAATGAGGTGAACTGGGAAAAAACAAACAGTGAGGGGAAGAGGTATACTCCTGGTGATGCATTACTTAATTACAAATGAAAGTTGCTCAGTCAAATTTGAAGTAGGTGTTTAAGAATTTAAAGGTACATTTATTTTTCATATCACACATTTTGAACCTATAGGATTGTTTGTCTTTAAATGTCTCACTGAATTAAATACACAGGACCTTAATGAACAAGTGGAAACTAGCCCTGAGGGCTTATTCGGGTTATCCTTTTAGCATTATTTTGAATAAATCTATTCCATTGTGCTTTTTTGCAATCTGTTAAATTACTTGATCAAAAAAAGTCACACCAGGCCCAGGCGGTGGCGTAACCGTCTGGGCACCCGACTGGTAATCCAGTCGCAGTGGCCTTTACTGCATGTCTTCCCTCATCTCTCTCCCGTTTCCTGTCTGTCCCTTCAAAAAACCAATAAAAGGCGTAAGCCGCAAAAAATATCTTAAAAAAAAAAAAGTCACACCAGGGGTCACATCAGGGGCTGCAATTGATTGGAGCAACGCTGTGCCACAGACACAGTACTTGTTCTAAAGGTTGGACAATTGCAACTTTGCAATACCAAAGGGTGGGGCTTAGGACATACTGAAGGATGCTCATGCTATAAAAACTGGGACAGTATTTGGTGTGTTTATTTCAGTCGTGTTGTCTTGGGCTAGCTTTACTCAGATTTCTAATATGGGTGATGCTTCCACAATGGGGACAAGGAGAGGGCTGACAACCTCAAAGACGCCAAACATTATACAGTGTGTGTGTGTGTGTGTGTGTGTGTGTGTGTGTGTGTGTGTGTGTGTGTGTGTGTGTGTGTGTACGTATACATGTATTTATCAACAACATGCATTTGTTGATAACAGGATCTGGAACTCAGCGAGGAGTTAATGATTACAGCCGTAAATGGCAAAACAATGAGAGCCCTGAAAGTCTTCACAGAAAGTATACGCTACCTGAAGGACCATGCACTGAGATACATTAATGGACACGCAAACCTTCACTGCTTCTGACTTCACCTGGGTTCTGACTGTTCCTGCTATTTGGGATGCTTCCGCAAAACAGTTCATGAGAAAAGCAGCAACTGAGGTAATTGTCTCCACCAGGCCGAAGGCATGTGGGGAGAGTATGTTTTGCACTCCGTCCGTCCGTGTGTCCGTGTGTCCGTCCGTCTGTCCGTCCGTCCGTCCGTGAGCAGCTAATCTCGGCCACCGTTAACCCGATCGATGCCAAATTTTGCACACACACTCCCTGGATGCCAACGATGAACCTCTGCCCCAAACTTTCCACAACGGCCTGTTATAGCGCCACCAGGAGGCCGCTTTGTGCAAAACAAGTTTTTGCACAGTACACCTACAGATTTTGTCCAAACATCACGCAAATTGGTACACAGTCTCTCTAGAGCCATTCAACGAAACCGGTCTTTCAGATTTCTCACACTCCATCCTGATTGGTTAAGATTGGCTTCCAAAATTCACAGGAGTGCTCAGTTTCAAACAAAATGCTGCAAATCATGAGCACATCGCGTGATTTCCGTGAAATTGTGCACCCACATTCCCACTAGGCCGAGGACGAAATGCCACATGAACAATTTCAACTCAGACTCAAGGTGGCGCTATAACTGGCCGAAAAGTGTTTTTACCTCTAACTGCATGGATCTGTGGATAACTTTGTATGCCAACTCCCTAGAGGCCAAGGAAAAACCTTTGCCTGGAATTTTTCACATCTGCTCTTTATAGCGCCACCAGGAGGCCGACATATGTAAAACACATTTTCTATTATTACTCCTTCAGATTTTATCCAAATTTCACGCAAATCGGTATACACTATCTCCATAGTCATGTGATCAACACGGAGCGGCACCATTTCCCATCTTCCATCCTGATTGGCTAAGATTGGCTTCCAAAGCTCACACGATTCGTCCATTTAAAAAAAAGGCCACAAATCACAAACACAGTGTGCAATTTCCGTTAAATTATACACGCACATTTTCACTAGGCCGAGGACGACATGCCACAATTCTTTCCTCAAAATCAGCCTCACGGTGGCGCTATAACAGGCCAATTCCTGTTTTTAGCTATAACTGCATCGATCTGTATACAACTTATGTATGCACACATGGAAAAACATTGTACCTGCATCCCTCCAACACGAACCTCTGGCCCAAATCTTCCTCAACAGCCTGTTATAGCGCCACCATGAGGCCACAACCTGACCTGCCCTGGTGGAGACCTGTGCCGATTGGCACTTTGTCTAGTTCCATGTTGTTATTACATAGATGATGATCAAAACTATTATCTGGAAAAATCATTATGGTCATCTCGAAACCCAAATCATCAGCTGATTCATTCATAAAACATACCTAAACATACATAACTCCCCAGAAACGTTATGAAATTAAACTTGTTTACTTTGTTCATTAAATGTAACTTTTATGCATATAACTGCAGATGTGGGAATATACTACAGTTAATCCTTTTGGACACAGGTTACAAATATTATTTATTAAGTTTTACAAACTCATATCCCCTGTTGTCCAAAATTGATGCTTCTTAATGACGATGATTCAGTAACTTTAAGTTTCTGGTTGGTAGGAAGCACAGCTGCAAAAATATGTTGGCAACCTCCACATGATCTCCCCTTTTAACCAATGGAAACAGTTTAAATTAACTACTTAATACACATACATTTTTGTCACTCAAAATCCATCCATACATGGGGAAAGCCCCATATATTGTGCCCAGGTCTTGTGACATCACTATGACATAGTAAATCAGGGATCATATCATAGTATATGCGACCTGATGTCGCAATTAAGCCCATATATGGAGATCAGTGATGTCATCAATATTAGTATATGGATATATGTGGAACCTGTTCTGTCATTCCATTATGTTGATCCTTCCCCATCCATCCTTCCTTTTCGATGTCTCTCTTTTGTCTGATACATTTAAACTCTAGACGGGCCGCCCCAAAGTTATTTGTGCAGCCACGCCTGGCAGCCGGTGAAAACTAGAGTTCTCAACAGGCCTGGAAATTAAGGCCCGGCCCTACCTGGGCCCTCATTAAACCCTGTATACTCAAGCCACTGCCACCTCTGCCACCCTTAGATCTCCATATATGGAGCTCACCTGTTCCGACATTCCATATGTTGATCTGACCTCATCAAACCCTGTACACTCAAGACACACTCCATATATGGCATATTAATTCTTTCTATCTTTCTTTTCAGGCTGGCATTGTGGGAGAAAGCCAAATGGACAACAAATTGTTAATCGCATTGGAGCCAGAAGCAGCCTCCATCTGGTGTAAACAGCTGTGTTCAACTGGTTTTGTTGATGGGAACTCATCAAATGCTAAGTACACCCTACAACAAAAACCTGGAACAAAATACATTGTTGCTGATTGTGGAGGTATGTTGTGCTGTGTAATTATAGTGTGTGCAAGACAAAGTAATACTCATCTGTACATTCGTTTTATTTACAGTTAAAATATACAGCAAAAATCCTTATCTTTAAATGTATGCAACTTCACTCTACATTCTTCCTGTTGTCCACTTTTTATCCGTTCATATTTTAAAGCCTAACATTGTTGTGTTACAGGCGGTACCGTTGACATCACGGTGCATGAAGTATTGGCTGGAGGTGTCCTGAAAGAGCTGGACAAGGCCTCTGGTAATAATATGGGAGGGGAGCAGGTTACCAAAAACTTTAAAGGTTGCCTGAAAGAAATATTCTCTGAAAATCTCTGGAATGACTTTGAAAAAAGGCATCCCAGTGACCTTCAAACGCTGATGTATAACTTCATTGTCCTTAAGAGTGTGGATGAGGCTGCAACGATCTCCTGTCCTTTTAACTTAGCAATGTTGGCTCAGAAAGAGCAACCAATAGAGAACTTCAAGAATATGCAAGGTGTCAGCTGGGACGAAGGGTCGATCGTACTCTCAAAAGAAAAGATTAGATCTTTTTTTGATGAAAGCCTGAGTGGCATCACTAAAAGTCTGGAAAAAATCTTTAAAAAGGATCTCAGCATTGACTACCTTCTGCTAGTGGGGGGTTATGCCTTAAGTGCAAAGTGCTGTGCCCTGCGTCGCCCCAGCAGGCAATTTTGAAGGGAGCTGTCATGTTTGGAAGAAACCCTGCAGTAGTGACATCACGAAAAAGTGCTTTTACTTATGGCATTGATCTCTCAGGACCGTTTGATGCGTCAAAGCATAAGCCTGAGAAGAAATACACAACTGAGAGGGGTGACCGCTGTCGTGATCTTTTCAAAACACTGGTGACAATTAATGAAGATGTGGGTTGGGATGAAACCAGAGACCACGTCTTAATGCCACCGCGTAGAGAAACGACATCAGTGTGTATCACGTTTTACCGCACAGAAAGGATAAATCCGCTATATGTAGATGATTGGGGAATAGAAAAACTTAACTCATTTAACGTTGAGATGCCAAATACTAAACATGGGCTGGATCGTAGATTCAAGCTTCAAATCAAATTTGGCTTCACAGAAATAACAGCTACTGCCACAGGTACTGATGTGGAGTCCAACTCAGTCAAACTTGACTTTTTGGGCAAATAAGAAGATAAGGGTAAGACTGTTGCAGATAGTCTTAAGCAGAGCGACTTGCAATGTAATTGGCATAAAACCTGACAGGATAAATGCAGAGTGCAAAGAAAAAGTATTTAATACCAACTTATTTATACTTTCTTCATTTATGAGATTAATATACTAGGCAAGTATTAGCTATGTGGTATACGGGGGAAATGGTGGTTTTGGTTTACCGGTAAATATGTTTTATTTGTGTGATACTTTATACTAGGGCTGGATTTGGTTTATTAGGTTGAGTTGTATATGAATACTTAATTCTGACATCATGTGATGTAACTTTGTATTTGATGTTAAAGAGCAATAATACAAATGTTGTAGACAATGTTCTAAATCAAGTTAATTTGTTAAATTGTATTATTATTCATTATTTATTATTACAATATATCAATGACCAAATTATGTATTTAAATTTCGTCCAAAAAATGATGTAGAATTTTCTTTTGTCTTGATTTTGATTTCCTTTGTTTTATCTTTTTTGTATTTGACTTGTAGTCTTCTGTAACTGACACATGAACACATGTGGTTGGCTTTGAAAATGAGTCGCTGTTTCTATGAGTGAATATCATGTAACTCTAAATGGTAATGTAACATCTAGGAATTGAATATGAAGGACCTCAATGGAAACAAGCCATGGATATCTTGACTTATAGATCCTCTTAGCAGATTTTGTCTTGAACTGTACTTTCCTGTGCTTTGTTTTTGCAAACTGTTAATAAAGTATTCAATCAATCAAGCAATCAATCAGTCAAATATTACAACCACAATGTGAATTGTTTGTACAATACTTTGGGCCAATACGTATTTGTAATACAAACTTTGTTTTGGCATGGCACTTTGCCATCTTTCATAAGTGTTAATGTACAACTCTAGCAAGAGGAGAAATCCATAATAATCATATAAAAATGATAACTAGTGGAGTGTGATTATGTTATTTTCTTACCACAATATCAACACATACGTTGTGTTCCCCAAAATGGTCAACATTATATTTTACTTTACTTTCAAGAACCATTGCCAGCTAGATAAATGCCAGATAGATAAATAAATCACCTTCAGGCGGTGATTCATCTATGAACAATGACCACTCAGCCATACATTATCCCTTACATAACCACTCCAAATCAACACAGCGGACCTGTGACGTAAAAGTGACAAATACAAGTTAGGTGCTATGTACAGTAACATTTCAAATGCTAACTGAGATACAACTAAAATAGTTAACTTAAAGGTATCTTCAGTGATTTCACTAAGTTTTCAAATATCACTTTTCTTTTTCTTTTTTGTGATAATCTTCCCTGCTATAGTGTGCTGACCATATAAGGAGTTCCTCCCTGTCCCCAGTTCACCCCTGGGGGTCAAAAAAGCTTAGGTTTCATTTTTTGGCTAGAGGGCCCATTCTTCATCCAATCAGGATAGAGAGAGGCCTTAAGTTCCTCCAATCATGATCGAGTGGAGGCAGGCCTTGGTGTGCATGCTGTTGGCCTGTTGCACGTCCCCCCCACTGTAGAGCGTGTGCATGTGTATTGTTACCGGGGCGGACCGGGTTTCTTTTCCAAATCACCCAAATCACTGAATGCTCCTTTAACGGCTAACATTTTCGTCATCTATTGGTTGTTAGAAATCATACAGGATAAAAAAAAAAAATCGGAAGAGATGGGGGGAGCAGAAATGGAATACTATAAAGTGTATAAGCTGATAAATGTGTTCTCTTCCCTGAATCTGGATTAAATTGGTGACCCACCTGCATGTTTACCCTTTTCTTCAGTCGCCTGGGGAAACCTGCTGTATTGTGCAACACTGACACCTCGTGGAAATTATAGGATTATAGATGGCCCTCAAACCACCAATGACAATTAGAGTAAAAAGGTAGATTTAGAAATAGTCAAGATGTGTTCGAATATTTATAATAATTATTTTTGATGAATTCCTTGGATCCGAATTGTATGGAAAATCTTGTATATGAGATTTTTCTCTTGGCAATATCGGTAGAGGGCGCTTCCGGTGGAAAAACAATCCCTTTCCGGCCAAAAAGTGCATGTTATACGTGTGGTGGGGAGCTCAGAGTGCGTCCACTAAGGAAAGTAGGCTTTCTAATTAAACAAGCCGCCTTTGTATTGGTGAGTAGGTAAAAAGTTTTTAATATTTCCACTACAGAGGAGAGGCTGGTCTGCATTTCATGCGAGGGCTAGAAGCAAAGAGTGGCAGAGCCTTAATGCAACGGCAGCAAAGGGCATTAGGGCTATGGACCAGAGCCTTAATGCAATGGCAGCAAAGGGCATTAGGGCTATGGACCAGAGCTAGGTGGTGTAATAAAATCCGCAATATTGGTTGACCCCTCTTTCTATAGACTAATTCTTCATGTTTGTGGTGCCCCCTATTATATTACATGTGAAGTGAAAGTGCTTTTGGAGGTGCACTTATATTGGCATCAATTTAATTTAACTATAAAGTTCAATTTGAGTACGACAACATGTTTATGGTTTATGTCTAATTTTTGTAAGACATCGGCCCCACAGATAGAATTTTGAAGGCAGTTATAAGCAAACGTAAGGAGTATCAAGACTTGATGACGTTTACCCTTTGTATCAAATTATCAAATCAAATTTCTGCAACAAACAGTTCCTTTTCTAGCATTTGTGGTGCTTCTATCAGTGAAAGTGAAATGGCCTTCGGTTCTTCGTTGTTCAGAGGCCCCCCAATATGATTAAAATTTGGGGTATAGATCGGAAGCATGCATTTTGGATCTTTGTCATTTTTTTGTAAACCAGGTCCCTCCCACAAACTTTCGAGGCCAAAATCACCATTTCCCCATTATACAGCGGTTAATATATATTCACCTCTTTTTACTATATTGCATAATCTGGGCCTTGTTACAATGTAAAGAGTTGGTCTCTTTTCAGGCCGCTTGACAGATAGCCTTCAAAACCAGCCCTGAGCGGTGTTATGGCCATTTGAAGTGTTAAACAATAATATATAGTGCCCCATATGTGTGTATTTTTTTGTGTGTGTGATTTTTTATATTCATGGCAGACCCCTGGATCGTATTTGGGCCAACTGAGAATTGGAGAATACGCGTCATATACTGTACACATTACAGCCGAGCTTGGAATTTCATAATTATTTTTCTTTTTAGGGCACAAAGGCCAAATGCCAGGGCAGAAAGGCCATTCAAAAATACAACTAGATTTGAGTCTAGGCCTATTGATATAATTTAAATAATTTAAGGGTTAAGGAAAATATATGTATTTACAGTCTGATCCATGTTCAGCCCTGCACCAATCACAGTTACTTGATTGGTTTAAAGATGGGTATAAGAATTGACAAGAAATACATATTGACAAGAAAGAGACACTGGTACCTACATAGAGGAGAAAGTGGTGCAGTCAGCTGGCGCAGTATGGATACTGTGGCCTCAGGGCATGCCATTCTGTTTGATGGATGGGCACAAGGTCAAACTGAGGGGCAACGACAGCCATGGCCTTCGTGGCCTCCTTGAAATTCCTGCCCTGCATACTACAGCTCTGAGTTGCACAGGTCTGAAGCCACCTGAGTAATTCACACAACATATAGTTAATGGTAAAACGTGTGATTAACTCGGATAAGAAGCTGATGAGACCGTTACCATTGTCTTAGAACATGCAGTGCTAGAACTGGTGATTTAACCTTAGATCAATACACAAGTCACATGACAGACATCACTCCTGCTCTGTGAGCCCTGATATGTGGCCTCTGGTGTGACTTGTTTTGATTGATTGAATACTTTATTGCCAAAAGGATAACCCAAATAATCCCCCAGGGCTTGTTCCCATCAAGGTCCTGTGTATTCAATTCATCAAGACATTTAAAGACAAACAATAAAAAATAGACTATTCTTATGTTTGATGGGGAAAGAAATAAAAACAATAATAGCATTTTTAAAAGCACCTACTTCAAATTTGACTGAGCAACATACATATAGTTTAATGTTTCAACGGGAGTAGGCCTATCTATACTTTGACTAAAGTACTGGGTTGAGAACTTAGTAGAGCCTCACTTTGAAGCATATAGTGATGTCCAGGACCCTTCACTGACCTGGGTCTGTTGGTCATTCCTCGAAGCACGTTCGGCGGCCATAGCTGAATGGTTCGAGAGCCTGCCTGGGAAGCCGAAGGTCCCATATGGTTCAACGTGTCCCTGAGCAAGGCACTGCTCCATCCTCCACGCTCCTCTGTGGGTAGCACTCAACTGGGTGAAGCTGAAAAGTCAAAAACAAAAAGGTTCATAATTATACTTGAGTGAAAGTTCAAAAGTATTTGGTATAAAAATGTACTTAAAGTAGAAAGTAGTCATTATGCCTGTCCCGTTTCACACGTTTTCATTATGTAGAAATGTCTAAAAATATTTTGAAAATAACATCGCAAAGCATTGTGAGCTTATAGATCGGCTATTTTCAAATGGCCGAAATGTATCTACTGTAGGGCTGAAGTGGGTAATGTATGTTGTGTAGTAATAATCAATATCTACAAAGTAACTAGTAACTAAAGCTTTCAAATAAATGTAGTGGAGTAAAAGTACAATAATATTCTCCCTCTGGGACACAGACCGAGTAGACAAAAATGGAAGTCAGGGGGGTTAAATCAACTAATTAAATGATTCCCCAGCTTGGCTGCAGCTCACCGCTCCTTGGCTGCGGCTCACCGCTCCAAGAGATGGGTCAAATGCGGGGAACAAATTTCACTTAGGTGTGTGACAAATCGTACGACTTTGACTTTGATCTCTAAACTATGCACACACCTCTGGCAAGAAATGCTCTGAAAATGTAAGACCCTGAGAGGACTAGCTGAAAAACTATAAGACCTGTGTTGCCGTGTGCTATTTGATCCAGTTTGATGTGTTTTAAAGTCATCAGTAGACTCTGTGGTCTGACTTATTCATATTGTTGCATAGAATGTTTAAATAAGTTCAACTGGAATGAGCTTTTCAACATGGAACAGAGTAACAGACCTTGCTGTAATGATGAACTGAAAAATAAAGTTCTGTGAAATCCTCACAGTGAACACAATTCTGCTCTGTCCATAACACTGTCCATGGTGCTGAATCTCTCATCTCAGAACAGAGACTGCATTTGAAAGCTTAGTTTATCTACACCTCTAGTGTTTATGACTTATGGCTTTTAAGTACATTTAATATTGAGATGTTAATTTCAGTTCCACACATTGTTTGTTGTGTTATTTACAAGATGGTTTGGCCACCATCAAATTGTTGCATATGTGTCGAAGAGAATTGTAGTTGAATATGTTTACATGATGAAGCAGCATGACTGTTGTACTTTTAAGTACCTTTATAGCCTATGTCTGAATGGCCATTGATGTTGACGCAATCAGGAGTCCTTGCCACACCTTAGCTTTTCTTGAATTGACTTGTCAATACAGTACATGTTTGTGAAAATCAACTTGCTGGTAGTTAATATTAATAAATATATTTATTTGTACATAATATGCATGGTGAATGTGAATACAGGTAAAGTGGAGACACTTATATTTTCTCATTTACGGCACATGTAATATTGTGGTATTACAGTTACACCTGGCCCAAAGTCAAAATCAGTAACTCCCACAAACATTCTGCAAGACACAGACTGGAGCTGGCAAAATGTTTGGGAACTCTGAAAGATTACTGGCTTTTACTGGTCTATTTCCTTGGCTATCTAACCCATGATACATCAAGGCATGACAAGCACTTGTGATTACCTGGACATGGCTGTTGTTTGTCCATGCAGTTGATTATATTATATACAAATTAGCACTGACATTTCAATTACTTTATATGATCGTTATCTAATGCACACCATAGGACAAGAATGTTTAGCAGCTAATTAGCCTATTTTTTGGCACAGGTCTATTCAAGCTGATTTGAGAAAAATAATGTTTTTCGCTCACAAGCCCTAAAGCAACAAAATATGAGCATATTTTGTTGCTTTAGGGCTTGTGAGCGAAAAACATTATTAAGTAGTATACAATAAGTAGTAGCCTACTATAAACAAATCTCTGCTGACTGAAATGCTAAACATCCATTACTGTGGAAACCACATCGTGAAAGGCACTTACCCAAATCACAATAACTAGTAGGCTATGACATAATGTCTGAAATATATATAAATTCCTCATTACCATAATAAACAAAGCAATTTGGACGTTAACGCACTCATAAACCAAATGTAAACAGCAGAGTTAGCTTGGAAGCTAACGGTTAGCTTGCAAGCTAACAGCAACGTTTAAAAACATAAGGCAAAAGAAAAATATTTACACACGTCACCATGATTATTTACCTGGCACTGTCCTTTGGTCGTGTGGAGATGTTACCATGACAACACAAATACACAAACCTAGTGTTGATATCTCTCGTGGTCCACCTGCAGCTGTTTGTTGATATGGGTGACGTCAGAGCGTTCTGTGCACAAACCGTTGCTAGGCATCAGCCAATGGGCAACGGGCGACCAACAGAATAAAGCCTGGCTGTACACACTGTTACACATCACTTCTTTCTTTTGGAGACAGTACAGCTCAGAAACTTAGCAGGAGAAGACCTATCCATTATGATGGCGGTGACACAAAGTTATTACTCTGGTAGTTTCAATGCTGTGGTCGACCACTCGGAGGAGTGCAGGGAGGAGAGATGGAGGATCAAGGAGGATGAGTGGCTGGCCAAAACCGTTCAGAGATACTGTGGCGGGCCTCACCTGCAAACCCCTTCACCGCAGAGGCCCACGGCTTTGACGCAGAACATCACAGGACTACTGCCACTACCGCAAAGGGCCCCTCGACGGAGACGGCACCAGGGGGACCCAGAGCGGACCACCCCACAGATCACACCGAGTGAGGGAGGCGATGGGAGCCGAACAACAGTCCCATGGTTGTGCCTGACTCCGATCCCACCTCGTACATGGAAGCCCACCAGACACCCCAACACCAACCAAAAGAACGAGAAGTGGAACCTGGACGCAAAGAAAAAGACTCTCATCATTGGGGACTCGAACTTGAGTAACATCCCACCTTTCACAAAGACCGACTTGCAGATCGAAAGTTATCCAGGAGCAAAGTTCCAGCATGCTGTGGAGCTACTCAAGAAAGTGAAACCCAACACCCAGGTCCAAACAGTTGTTCTATCGTTCGGGATCAACGAGCGTTCCCGGCGTACAATGACCACAGCACAAAAGGCCATGGAATTGGCAGTGGCAACGGCCCAAACAGCTTTCCCGGCAGCAAAAATCATTGTCCCCCTGGTCACCTTCTCTGAGCGCCTGGAGCAGAGTGAGAAGAGGATCATGTGGGACCTGAACGCCACCATTACAGCCCAGAACCACCTCCCCAAACTCCAAGAGCGGGACTTCAAAACCGGGAGAGACAACATCCACTGGACAGCTGAGACAGGGAGGAAGATGCTAGACCATTGGCTAGCCCATTTAAACTGAGAGCTCAAGACCCTGTAACCCCCCCCTCCCCGCCCCGGCCCTTTTAAGGGCCACTTCCACTCCTTTTGCTGTGACCTTGCCGTGGTGGAGTGGCTTAGTGATTCAGTGACCCTGGAACCTATCGTGGTGGCGGTTGACCTGTGGTTTAACCAGCACCGGATTGGTCACAGGAGAGAGTCCAAACTAACAACAGCAATATCCCTTTCTGTATTTGGTGTTTCACCAACCAAGTCACAGCTCCACTGTACAGTATTTCTTTGCAATGCTGTCAGTAGTCAATTTAGTCAGGAAATGTGACACAATATGAATGAAAAGGTGAAATATAATGTGATTAATAATGGTACATACACGTACGTAGAATGTTCACAAAATATACATGCTATACAAAATACAATGCAACATAGTATTCTACTGCAGGTCTTGAACTGGATTCATAATATTAATATGTCAAATTAGGCATTTAAGTTTTCCCAGTCTGACTTAGAAAATAGCATTGATCATTTCAGGTGCATACTGTACATAAACCATGTTCTTAATGTGGTAGAAATGTCGACTGCTATACAATAAACACATCTACAAGGTATTTTCATGTCTGAAATGTGTTAAAATTACCTGAGAGAAAAAAGGGGATAAAATACACATTCTGTCCTATTTATTCAATACTGCTTTAAGAGCAGGGTCGAGAGTCTGATGTTCAAGGCTTAAACACAAGTAGCACATAAGCTAATAGTCAGGGGATATTAATAAAATCTGGGAATACATTTCGTACCAAGAATTTTCTTCACCAATGTGTTTGTAAAGGTATCTACTAACATATCCCACATTGGTTTCTACTCAACCACCCTAGGGGAATTTTTGACAGCTGCTGAAAGTTGGGGTACCATACAACAGGCAAAATGTTCTACATTTCATTATGCTTTTAAGTAGCATGTGACGTGTCAAACTAGTATGTTTTCATGATTCTGAATCCATTCCAAGCATTAGTTTTTCACGAAAAACACTCCTTGGGTAAAAATGGCCATAGCCTTGGGCAAGTGGCTATATCGCCAAACAAGGGGGTCTATGGCCAAACTAGGGGGATTACATGATTCTGAATCCATTCCAAGCATTAGTTTTGCACAACAAACACTCATTGGGCTTTAAACGGCTATAGCCGTCATCACAAATGTGATGAGGTCAGCACAAATGTGATGAGGTCAGCACATTTTGGCACATTACACAGACCCTTCACCAGCAGGGTCACTAGGGTCACTATGTCCAGCAGGGTCAGGGCCACTAAGAACAGCAGGGCCAGTGTCATGAGGTCCAGTATCGTCAGAGGCATGATGAATCTATAGGGACAGAATAGAAGGTTGCTGGAGTTCAAAGTTGAAGTCCCCTTTTAGGTTACGACTCTTGTGCTTACTTGTAGTTATAGGGCTGTCACGATGACTAATTTAGGTTGACGAATAATTGTCGCACAAATAATTGCATTTAACGATTGAATTGTGTTTTTGGCATTGCACATTGGAACTTTGATATGAATCTAAATTAATCTGGTTCGAATGCCTGTCGGGTGTCTCCCTAGGGAGGTCCTCGAGGCACGTCCCACTGGGGGGAGACCCCGGGGCAGACCAAGGCGCAGTTGGAGGAAACACATCGACTCATTGGCCTTGGAAAGTCTCGGGATCCCCCAGGAGGAAGTCACTAATGTTGCTCTGGAGAGGGAAGTCTGGAACACTCTGGTGGAGCTGTTGCCCCCACGACCAAACTACAGATAAGCGGTTGAAGATGGATGGAAATATTGACGATTATGCAAAATCATTGTGATTATCTCAAATAATTGTTGTGTGTGTGTGTGTGCGCGCGTGCGCGCATGTGCGTGTGTGCGTGCGTGTGTGGTCACGGTCACACACGCACGCACACACCACGCACATCCCCCCAGAAGTTAGTTATTTTCCTGCATCATAATAGTAAGGTAACAATAATGGTACAATAATATTAATGCTGTTTGAAGGTGTGTTGTGTTGTGTGTTCCTACCTACGACTGTATGTCTGGAGGAAAATCCTCGTCTCCTGACATTCTGAAATAGGACACAGATTAAACATTAGTCTGGTGACACTTTATATAATAGAAGATTGGGACTCTAGTCTAATGCATTACATTTACAATGCACTTACATAAGGTTTCATAACGCCCGTTTTAAACGTTTATAATCATGCATAACAACTTATAATACTTCATAAACATTGTCGTACATGATTATTAAAAAATAAATCGGTCTGTCCTTCAGTTGTACTTCAATTTCCCTTTGGGGATTAATAAAGTATATATCATCTCATCTCATCTCGTCCTATAATGGAAACAAATATTGACATGCTGCATCTTTGGGGGTCAAGATTTACATATTTATGTAGTGTTAATTAGTTGTACAGCATTGTACCATAGATTCATTCACCTCCTGGACCTGCTCATTGGAGCACCTCTCCTCCTGACACTCTGCCTCCAGATTTTCTGCCCGACGCTCGAACAAGTCCCGGACCCGGATATTCCTCCTGGTTCTGACCAGGACCCCGTGGGCTTCGTCTGGACAGAGGAACACTACGCACGCACACACACATATTTTTGGTTACATTCACAAACTCATGGATTGGATATGTCCTCATGATACACACACACACACAGAAACTGCTACTCCAGAGCAGTGGAGTTAAGTGTTTCTACCGACAGTTTGAGGATCAAATGGAGTTGCGAGCTTCTTTCAGAACCGCTTTTTAATACTTTCTAATGGTTAAATATATTCACAACAACACAGAGACGTAAAGGGTGTTCAGTATCATCGATTTATGGAGAAAAAAAATCTAAAACCTTAAAATTGGAGTTGTGAGGTATCCTCGACAGCGACAAAATTATGTATTTACAGTCTGATCAATGCTCAGCCCTGCACCAGTCACAGTTGCTGGATTGGTTTAAAGATGGGTATAAGAATCGACAAGAAATATATATTGACAAGAAAGAGACACTGGTGCCTACATAGAGGAGAAAGTGGTGCAGTCAGCTGGGGCAGTATGGATACTGTGGCCTCAGGGCATGCCATTCTGTTTGATGGATGGGCACAAGGTCAAACTGAGGGGCAATGACAGCCATGGCCTTCGTGGCCTCCTGAGTTGCACAGGTCTGAAGCCACCTGAGTAATTCACACTACACATAGTTAATGGTAAAACGTGTGATTAACGGATAAGAAGCTGATGAGACCGTTACCATTGTCTTAGAACATGCAGTGCTAGAACTGGTGATTTAACCTTTAGATCAATACACAAGTCACATGACAGACATCACTCCTGCTCTGTGAGCCCTGATATGTGGCCCCTGGTGTGACTTGTTTTGATTGATTGAATACTTTATTGCTAAAAGGATAAACCAAATAATCCCCCAGGGCTTGTTGTTGTGTATTTAATTCATCAAGACATTTAAAGACAAACAATAGACTATTCTTATGTTTGATGGGGAAAAAAATAAAAACAATAATAGCATTTTTAAAAGCACCTACTTCAAATTTGACTGAGCAACATTCATATAGTTTAATGTTTCAACGGGAGTAGGCCTATCTATACTTTGACTAAAGTACTGGGTTGAGTACTTCGTAGAGCCTCACTTTGAAGCATATAGTGATGTCCAGGACCCTTCACTGACCTGGGTCTGTTGGTCATTCCTCGAAGCACGTTCGGCGGCCATAGCTGAATGGTTCGAGAGCCCGCCTGGGAAGCCGAAGGTCCCATATGGTTCAACGTGTCCCTGAGCAAGGCACTGCTCCATCCTCCACGCTCCTCTGTGGGTAGCACTCAACTGGGTGAAGCTGAAAAGTCAAAAACAAAAAGGTTCATAATTATACTTGAGTGAAAGTTCAAAAGTATTTGGTATCAAAATGTACTTAAAGTAGAAAGTAGTCATTATGCCTGTCCCGTTTCAAACGTTTTCATTATGTAGAAATGTCTAAAAATATTTTAAAAATAACATCGCAAAGCATTGTGAGCTTATAGATCGGCTATTTTCAAATGGCCGAAATGTATCTACTGTAGGGCTGAAGTGGGTAATGTATGTTGTGTAGTAATAATCAATATCTACAAAGTAACTAGTAACTAAAGCTTTCAAATAAATGTAGTGGAGTAAAAGTACAATAATATTCTCCCTCTGGGACACAGACCGAGTAGACACAAATGGTGCCGGGGCAGCAGTGGCTCAGGGACAGAGTGGCCGGTAGAGTGGCTGGATGGGAACTTGCAAGTTTCCGAGTTCAATCAATCAATCTAATCTTTATTTCAGACCCAGGGAGATCCATATCACAAAAAAGATAATAATAAAGATAATAAAATAAATAAATAAAATGCACATATAGATGAGAACCTAACCGAACTGCGTGTATAGGGTCCGTTATTACAGCGATGATGTCATTTATTGACTCAGATGCCCTACACATGAACCTGTACATAAGGTTACGTACAGTATATACTAGCACAGCAGAGCAGGTACAGTAGGTGCCCGGACACTAACAAACATCTGGCTAGCACTGGAGCTTCTTGGCACTTTCAGCAGCAGCCTCATACAGTCATTATAGGCCATTGTGAGTCGTCTGATGCTGCTTTCTCTGTAGCGGCACCAAAGGTGTGCAGTAGGCTATACAGCAGCGTACAGACGGATCTAAAGAGCGATATCTTCACTGGTAGGCCTACCGAGCACATGCTAAATTTGGGCATACAGCTTGCGTCGCTGTCTATAGACATCCTTGTCATCTGAAAGACCATCAGAGATAATATGGCCCAAATAAGTGATCTCACTGCACACACTAAGGGCAGTGCCAGCCAGATGGAAGTCAGGAAAGACTGAATGTCTTCGGATAATCATGATTTGACTTTTTATGAATCCATTTCTGTCTTTGACCAGATAGTGGCCTTGTGGCTAGAGTGTGTGCCCTGGCCTGAAACTGGGAGGTCGGGGTGCGATCCCCGGCTGTCTCATACCAAAGACTGTAGAAATGGGACCCAACGCCTCCCTGCTTGGCATTCAGCATCAAAGGGTTGGATTGGGGGGTTAAATCTAATCAAATGATTCCCCAGCTTGGCTGCAGCTCACCGCTCCTTGGCTGCGGCTCACCACTCCAAGAGATGGGTCAAATGCGGAGAACAAATTTCACTGAGGTGTGTAACAAATCGTACGACTTTGACTTTGATCTCTAAACTATGCACACACTTCTGGGAAGGAATGCTCTGAAAATGTAAGACCCTGAGAGGACTACTTGAAAAACTGTAGACCTGTGTTGCCGTGTGCTTTGATCCAGGTTGATGTGTTTTAAAGTCATCAGTAGATTCTGTGGTCTGAATTATTCATATTGTTGCATAGAATGTTTAAATAAGTTCAACTTGAATGAGCTTTTCAACATGGAACAGACCTTGCTGTGATCATGAACTGAAAAATAAAGTTCTCACAGTGAACACAATGCTGCTCTGTCCATGACACTGTCCATGGTGCTGAATCTCTCATCTCAGAACAGAGACTGCATAAAAAAAGCTTAGTTTATTTACACCTCTAGTGTTTTTAACTCAAGGCCTTTTAGGTACATTTAATATTGATATGTTAAATGTAGTTCCACATATTGTTTGGTGTGTTATTTACAAGATGGTTTGGCCACCATCAAATTGTTGCATGTGTCGTAGAGAATTGTAGTTGAATATGTTTACATGATGAAGCAGCATGACTGTTGTACTTTTAAGTACCTTTATAGCCTATGTCTGAATGGCCATTGATGTTGATGCTATCAGGAGTCCTTGCCACACCTTAGCTTTTCTTGAATTGACTCGCCAAACTTTTCAATACAGTACATGTTTGTGAAAATCAACTTAGTTAATATTAATAAATACATTTGTACATAATATGCATGGTTAATGTGAATACAGGTAAAGTGGGGACACTATTTTCTCATTTACGGCACATTATACACGTAATATTGTGGTATGACAGTTACACCTGGCCCAAAGTCAAAATCAGTAACTCCCACAAACATTCTGGAAGACACAGACTGGAGCTGGCAAAATGTTTGAGAACTCTGAAAGATTACTGGCTTTTATCTTGTCTATTTTCTTGGCTATCTAACCCATGATACATCAAGGCATGACAAGCACTTGTGATTGTGTGATGGCTGTTGTTTGTCCATGGAGTTGATTATATATACACAAAATAGCACATTTAAATGACTTTATATGACCGTTATCTAATGCACATCATAGGACAAGAATGTTTAGCAGCTAGTTAGCCTATTTGTTGGCACAGGTCTATTCAAGCTGATTTGAGAAAAATAATCTTTTTCGCTCACAAGCCCTAAGCAACTAAATGAGCTCATCAATAAGTAGTACTATAACAAAGTCTCTGCTGACTGAAATGCTAAACATCCATTAGGCCTACTGTGGAAAACACATCGTGAAAGGCACCTACCCAAATCACAATAACTATAGTAGGCTATGACATAATGTCTGAAATATATATAAATTCCTCGAGTCATTACCATAATAAACAAAGCAATTTGTTTGATGACGTTAACGCCCTCATAAACAAAATGTAAACAGCCGAGTTAGCTTGCAAGCTAACAGTTAGCTTGCAAGCTAACAGCAACGTTTGAAAACAAAAGACAAAAGAAGAATATTGACACACGTCACCATGATTATTTACCTGGCACTGTCCTTTGGTCGTGTGGAGATGTTGCCATGACAACACAAATACACAAACCTAGTGTTGATATCTCTCACGTGATCCACCTGCAGCTGTTTGTTGATATGGGTGACGTCAGAGCGTTCTGTGCACAAACCGTTGCTAGGCATCAGCCAATGAGCAACGGGCAACCAACAGAATAAAGCCTGGCTGCACACGCTGTTATACATCACTTCTTTCTTTTGGAGACAGTGCAGCTCAGAACCTTAGCAGGAGAAGACCTATCCAATCCATTATGATGGCGGTGACACAAAGTTATTACTCTGGTAGTTTCAATGCTGTGGTCGACCACTCAGACCTGGCGGAGACTGAGGAGTGCAGGGAGGAGAGATGGAGGATCAAGGAGGATGAGTGGCAGGCCATTGTGGAAGAGTTTGAGGAGAGGATGGAGGAATGGGAGTCTCATGTGGAGGACTTCTTTTCTCTCAGTAAGGTGGAGGAGACTCTGTCAGAGTGCAGTGAGGAGCAGTTGAGGATCAATGAGGATGAATGGCAGGCAATTCTGGAGGAGAAGGAGGAGATCATGGAGGAACAGTTGTCTGCTGTGGCAAACTACTTTTCCCTCATGTCACTGTGAGAGCTCAAGACCCTGTACCCCCCCCCCCCCCGGCCCTTTTAAGGGCCCATCCACTCCTTTTGCTGTGACCTTGCCGTGGTGGAGTGGCTTAGTGATTCAGTGACCCTGGAACCTATCGTGGTGGCGGTTGACCTGTGGTTTAACCAGCACCGGATTGGTCACAGGAGAGAGTCCAAACTAACAACAGCAATATCCCTTTCTGTATTTGGTGTTTCACCAACCTAGTCACAGCTCCACTGTACAGTATTTCTTTGCAATGCTGTCAGTAGTCAATTTAGTCAGGAAATGTGACACAATATGAATGAAAAGGTTAAATATAATGTGATTAATAATGGTACATACACGTAGAATGTTCACAAAATATACATGCTATACAAAATACAATGCAACATAGTATTCTACTGCAGGTCTTGAACTGTATTCATAATATTAATATGTCAAATTAGGCATTTAAGTTTTCCCAGTGTGAATAGCATTGATCATTTCAGGTGCATACTGTACATAAACCATGTTCTTAATGTGTTAGAAATGTCGACTGCTATACAATAAACACATCTACAAGGTATTTTCATGTCTGAAATGTGTTTTATTTTTATATCATGAACATGAGAGAAAAAAGGGGATAAAATACACTTTCTGTCCTATTCATTCAATACTGCTTTAAGAGCAGGATCGAGAGTCTGATGTTCAAGGCTTAAACACAAGTAGCACATAAGCTAATAGTCAGGGGAAATGTATCTACTGTAGGGCTGAAGTGGGTAATGTATGTTGTGTAATAATAATCAATATCTACAAAGTAACTAGTAACTAAAGCTTTCAAATAAATGTAGTGGCCTTCTCCCTCTGGGACACAGACCGAGTAGACAAAAATGGTGCCGGGGCAGCAGTGGCTCAGGGACAGAGTGGCCGGTAGAGTGGCTCGATGGGAACTTGCAAGTTTCCGAGTTCAGTAAGTATAAACATCACAAAACCAACAAAAATCAAACAAGAGCGTGTACTTTCCAAGACAAGTGTAACGGCAATCTTACTAACGGACATGAGTCAGTCCCTCTTCATGCTCTCTCCTTTGGAAGGCAACACAGCTTCAGAACCTTCCAACCCTGCTCGGTACCCTGCCCTGTCAGGAGCCTGGTGGTGGAGGGTTACAACAGCACAAACAAACAAAAGGAAAAAGTCATTGACACCTTTTTCACTTGCCTAAAATAGCTGTTCTACTGGCTTGTGACACATGGCGGACGCAAAGCTGGAGTATTAATGTTTTCAGTGTGCCACATTACATTACATTGTACAACGGAGCATAACTTAGTCAGTGACCAAAAAGTGCAAATGCAAAGAAGGCCATTCAAAGACCTTAACTTTTTCCAAGCCAACAGCACCATCTAGTGGTTGGCGCTAGGGCTGTCACTTCTAGTGATTTTTACTAGTTGACTAGTTGCCTGGTTTACTATAGTCGACTAGTGGTTTAACTAGGCCTACCTATTATGTAAAAAATATATATTCTTTTTTACATATAGTTTTACATAATAGTTGTACATTTAAAAACGGTGTACATTGGTGACTATAACTATAATCTAGCTGATCTTGAGGCCTAAAAAAACGGGGAAAAATAAAATATATATTTTCTTATCAACTAGTCAACTAGTACCAACAAGGTCGACTAGTGGATTTACTAGTCGACTAGTTGAATAGTCGACTAGTTGCTTAAAGGCCTAGTTGGCAGTGCCAACTTGGCACTGCCACGCTTTTCAGCCTGCACTGTTCGTAATTGATCGTATTTCACCACCAGTATTGACCTACTGTCCGTAATTGAAGCGACACCACCAGTATTGACCTACTTCCAGGAACACAGAAGCATATCAGGGGCCGTACGTTAGATCACAACAGCTGAAACGGTCTTGCGAGGTCGCCATCATGTTTTATTGACCTCCCAAAAACATGGATGTTTTGTATGATCACCTCAATCTGAGCTCAATTCCAACACAAAGAGGTTTTTTGGATCATGTCTAGCCCAGGACAGGAGGATGGAAAATGATCCATGACGTTGCCGACGCGTAAGCGAAGCGTTGCATGGCGACGATGATGCCAAGAGCCGTGGAAAATCCTTATTAAACGTTATAATAAACCCTTATCTCGTCCAATCTCGCCCTAGGCGATCTGTGATCATTAATTCATCTCGCCCAAAGGAAAGTTCCATGAAATATGGGACTACTTTTATTTGTATATTAAAGGATGGTTGCATTAACAATTTGTATTTCTAATACATTACAGATGATATAATCACTATTGTCAACAACAGAATGTGGAGGGGTGTTGTCCATTTGGGGTAGTTTTTTGACTGCTAGTTGTGTTTTGTTTTTTGTTTGTATTTTCTTGTCTTTTTCTTTTGTGTAAGTCATCATCATCATTTGAAAACTTTGATGACAGAAAAAAATAAAAAATAAAAACAAAGTAATCTCGCCCAATAGGCGGGGAATGAGTAAACTATGTTAGCTAACATCAGCGTCTACCTGTTTGTGTTGTGAGGAAGAGCAAGGCCTGCCGTGTAGATGGCAATGAACGTCAGCACCACAGCCTCCGTCTCAGACACGGGGAAGTGCTCCACGGCCATCTCCTGAGAATGGATGGGCAGCGTGTACACAGCTGCACCTGTGAGGTGGCTGATCACCAGTGGAGTCAACACAGACAGCACCCCCGGACTGGAGGGCTAGTGACACAGTGGGCAGAAAAGGAAGAAGAAGAGACTGTTAGATTTTGACAGCAAATTTAGATTTTTTGTTTTAGTCTCTTGAATAGTTTTCATTTAGTTTTAGTCACCCGGAATGTTTTAGTGTTTTAGTATTAGTAGAGTAAATATCATACGATTTTAGTTGACTAAATCTACAGTTGATTTAGTCGACTAAAATGTATTTGGCAGGTCTTGATGCCGTCGTAATGACACTTGCTGAAAATAGCCAATTTGCAAGCTCAGATATGATAGATAGATCTGATATTTTGACGTATACTGGTCTGGATCTCGTCCACTAGTCCCTTCCTAACATTTTAGCCTAGTTTTTATTTGTTGATGCAATCGTCAACATAGACTTAGATTTAGTCATCATAGCTTAGTTTTCATTTAGTTACATTTAGTTTGTCTGTGAAAAAAGGTAGTCGGCGAACATTTTTTTGTCGACAAAATCAACACTGTTTTTTTCCCCACTGGAATAAGGTTGTGTCACTTACACACACTTATCTATTATCTTCTTTTGTTTGTTATTTTGTCATGAAATAAAAGGAGAAGGCAAAGAGATAGATAGAGAAAGGAGTCTGTCTAACCTGCTCGATGTCGTCTTCTTCTCTTGGTGGAGGAGATACAAGTTGAACCCATAAATCCAAGGCCTGTATCATTGGTCAAGGGCGCCCACATTTAGATTTGACACACTTTTATCATTGTTTATTTTGACCTATCAAATCAAATGTTAACACAAATGGCATCAAAGTCTTCCAAGCTTATACTGAATGTGTGCAAGTCTATATTCATCCATCCAATCCATCCAATCCAATTGACGTCAAATATCACCAAAAGATGCTTGGGAGTGTTCCTGGTTTGGTTGTCTGGCTGAATCTCAAAGTTTTGAGCGATATACACTCACCTAACTGCTCCCAATGAATACCGGATACTCGCTAGTTTACCGAGTCGCCATGGCGAACATTCTTCATCAATGTCTTCATCGTTAAGCTAACATGCTGTCTTCATCAGTGTAGTGTGTCAAACTCACATATTTTATAGTTAATTTCCAAAGTGATCAAATTATGTTGTGAAATGAAATGGTCAGCTAGAATGCTAGATGATGATAAAAAGGTGAGTATGTGAATACCAATGAAAAGTAGGCCTACCATTTCAGAAATTGTTTACTAATGAATTACATTGTTTTGGTACTTTTAGCATTCCTACTTTCTCTAGTGTTAACTCTAAACAACTATCCTCTCTCTCTCTCAATTCAATGCAATTTAAATTAAGGTGAAGTAAAACACCCTCCCAATGATGAGGTTGGTAGTACATTGCATCTGTCGGTGAGTGAGTAGTACTGTATGTGTGTGCGTGTTGTAAAACGCAAGACGGTGTACAAATATTGTACCATTGACATTAACCAAAAGGATACACAAAGCAACAGGATCAGAGCAAGCAGGCCGAAGGCATGTAGTAGGCATGTAGTAACCGACTGGTGGAGGCGTTCCAAGAGATTATTGAGCCTGTGGAAAACAAAACACGGTCCAGTCCAGATTAGTGCTGCACAACTAATCGGAAAAAAAAGGTCGCGATCTACATTCAGACACAACAGAGAGGTTTAGGCCAAGAGAGGTTTAGGTCAAGCATTTGATGTTGATTGATGATTTGTTTAAAGCCACAGTAGTTGACTCCAGGTGCCACATTTTGAATGTAGTAATGTTCAGCAACTACAGACTAAAGACGAAAACATGAGAATCGAGTGAGAATCTTGATCGAGACTGAGAGTCACATTTGAGCAAGAATCGTGCAGCACTAGTCCAGATCCCAGATCCAAGTCATTAATACTGAATATCTGCAATCATATCAAAGACCTGAGAACGATTCTACAAATGTCTTCTAAATCCTGACAGTTTTCAGAAAAACCCATGTTTCTACGTATGTCAGTCGTTTTCAAACATTTTCATGTCAAGGACCCCCAAGATTATATGTAATTGGCTGCCGACCCCCCATCTGAAAATATGTTGTTCCAGGGACCCCTCCAGAAGCAAAGATTTGAGTTCAAAATGTTAAAGAATATATATTCAAAGATTTGCACTACATTTTCACAATTTTTCAAAAATAGCAGACCTACAAGCTCGTAGCGCGGCACTCAGTGCCGCGCTATGAGCTTGTAGATCTGCTATTTTTCAATAGCTAAAGTAAACCTGACCTATAAAACAGCACAACAGCCATCATTACAACAAATACCAGAACTATCTCTCTGCTCAACATATTCGCTGGAGCTATACCGGCGACGCCGGCCTCCTTGTGATCCCCAAGAAGATCAGTCTCAAAACCTGGGGCGACAGGGCCTTCTCTGTGGCCGCCCCTACCCTCTGGAATGCCCTTCCCAAGTACTGTGTCAAGCGAAAAGAGGCAGGGTACTAGGGTAGGTACTCACTCCTAAAGTACTGTGTCAAGCGAAAAGAGGCAGGGTACTAGGGTAGGTACTCACTCCTAAAGTACTGTGTTAAGCGAAAAGAGGCAGGGTACTAGTCTAGGATAGGGTACTCACTCCTAAAGAAATGTGTCAAGCGAAAAGAGGCAGGGTACTAGGGTAGGGTACTCACTCCTAAAGTACTGTGTTAAGCGAAAAGAGGCAGGGTACTAGGATAGGGTAATCACTCCTTAAGTACTGTGTTAAGCGAAAAGAGGCAGGGTACTAGGATAGGGTACTCACTCCTAAAGTACTGTGTTAAGCGAAAAGAGGCAGGGTACTAGGATAAGGTACTCACTCCTAAAGTACTGTGTTAAGCGAAAAGAGGCAGGGTACCACACACACACACACACACACACACACACACACACACACACACACACACACACACACACACACACACACACACACACACACTTTAATCATATATTTATGTCCACATAAGGATACAATACAACACAAATATTTACAAGGTGCTGTACAGAATGCAATCAGCAAATCCCGGACAAATACCCACACACCCCTCAGGGGTACAAGTAGCATCGTCGCCATATTTGGTGGCTACCGATAGAAGAGATTGCACAGAATTTTGCAAGCCGTTTGGCTGCTTTTTTTGGCATCCCAAGTTGTTGGAAGCCTCTTACAACCAAACTACCGGTATGTACATGTCCTAGACTGCCAAAGATAAACACAAGTAGATTGCACCTGTAGCCTAGCTCTATGATGGACTGGAGGAGCGGCTGGTATTTAATGACTTTGGGCATAAAGGCTTACTCTCAGGTAGAATCAACTCAACACACACACACACACACACACACACACACACACACACACACACACACACACACACACACACACACACACACACACACACACACACACACACACACACACACACACACACACACACACACACCTTAATTGTTGCATTGGGCACAAAACGTTTGAAAACCACAGAAGTCAGTGCCATTCCCAACAGAGCCATAAGCTGACCGACCTTCTGGTGGTCTGATGTCACACCACAAACGGTTTGCAAATAAACAATAACAACAAGGCGATTTACTTCCAGACTCCAAAGTGACCCATGGACAAACTTCAGCTTTATAGTAGATAGTGCACTGCAGTGGTTCTCAAATTAGTACAAACTGTCGTTTTATTTTCAAACAGCCAAACCCCTGCAACTATAGGACCCTGCTTTTAAACGGCGTGACACGAACGCACGTACTGAACACAATTGTTAGTGTTAGTGTGTGACCCTTTTCAACAGTGTACAAACCAGGCCAACATTATGAACAAGAACATACGTTAGCTAACGTACAAGCTAGCTAAGCAAACTTTGTGCGTTCACCTCAATGAATGAATAGTTCATTTAAACAACATATCAGGCTAGAGGACATGTTCAATAAATGTCCATCAGAAATTCAGAATACAGTAACGGCATCATTTTTAAACGGACTGTAGGCTACCTGTCTGGTATGAAACGCCGACGACGTCACAACAAGTGTTGTCGATGTTTTGAACATAAACGATAATCTCGTTGGATGGATGCGGCGCGGTAGCGTGTCCACAGCGTGTCCACAACGAGTCTCAGTCGACGCGACGTGAACTTGAGTGGCAAACCAATCACAGGCCAGTTATGATTTCAAAAATACAGCTCATAAAAGCCCGCTCGCAGCCAGTTTTAGTCAGTTGATCGATGGCAATGATGGAGGATACACGCATCAGTCAGCTCGTCTGTGAGGACGTTAAACTTACAACGACTGAGTTTTTCAACCAGGAGTCATTCTTCACGTTACACATGGAGGACTTCGAGTCGACGTTGTTTACAATGTTCGGTTTGGGGAATTCCGAGTTGGACTTCAACTTGGACACGGAGAGCTTGTTCCAGCAGCAGCCAGAGGAGGACGCCGTTGCAGTGGCTACCAAGGGACCGTTGCTGCAGCAGCCTCCGACAGACGACCGCACCAAGTCTGCCCGTAAGATGCAGTTCATCATGGATGAGCTGTTGAACACAGAGCACGACTACATCCGAGACCTGCGTACATGCCTGGAGACCTACCTGTGGGAGATGACCGGTGGAGTGGACGAGAAGCCTGCGGGCATCCGCAACAAGGAAGCCGTCATCTTCGGTAACATCCAGGACATATACCACTTCCACAGCCATGTTTGGCTAAAGGAGTTGGTCAACTGCCGTCTACCATCGGATGTGGGACGTTGCTTTGTGGCGTGGGCGGATCAGTTCGACGGTTTGTACGTGGACTACTGCAAGAACAAACCTGCTTCCAGTCAACTTGTAGTGGAACACGGAGCCTACTTTAAACTCATCCAGGAGAAATATGGTCTGAGCTGGGCCAGTTCTCTGGACTCCTGTCTCATCAAACCCATACAGAGGATCACCAAGTACCAGCTCCTGCTTAAAGACTTGTTAAAGACCTGCTGTGAGGAGGGAGAGGGAGTTGAGATTAAGGAAGCTTTGGAGGTGATGCAAGGAGTTCCAAAGAAAGCGAACGATGCAATGAACATCGCCACGGCTTCGAACAGCATGCAGCCGAGGGCATCGTTCAGCTTGCTGCGGTTCAGGTCTTCAAGTCTGGCACGTTCTGGAAGCAGGGTGTGGACATGGCTGACCAGCATTCAAACACCCAGCCAGAGACGTCGAGGATGAGGCTTGGTTGGGACAAGTCTGTTAGCTGGAGCACTGCCAGCCCTTGGTGGTCAACCGTCGGATTGAGGCTTGGTTGGGACAAGTCTGTTAGCTGGAGCACTGCCAGCCCTTGGTGGTCAACCGTCGGGATGAGGCTTGGTTGGGACAAGACTGTTAGCTGGAGCACTGCCAGCCCTTGGTGGTCGACCGTCGATTGAGGCTTGGTTGGGAGTCTTGGGACTAGGTTGTGACAAGACTGTTAGCTGGAGCACTGCCAGCCCTTGGTGGTCAACCTGAGGCTTGGTTGGGACAAGACTGTTAGCTGGAGCACTGCCAGCCCTTGGTGGTCGACCGTCGATTGAGGCTTGGTTGGGAGTCTTGGGACTATAGGTTGGGACAAGACTGTTAGCTGGAGCACTGCCAGCCCTTGGTGGTCGACCGTTGATTGAGGCTTGGTTGGGACAAGACTGTTATGGAGCACTGCCAGCCGTTGGTGGTCAACCTGAGGCTTGGTTGGGACAAGACTGTTAGCTGGAGCACTGCCAGCCCTTGGTGGTCAACCTGAGGCTTGGTTGGGACAAGACTGTTAGCTGGAGCACTGCCAGCAGTGTTGCCAACTCCCCAGTAACGGAAATAGCTAGTGGCTCCTCGAAAAGTAGCTAAAAGTAGCTAGAGGTGGGATATGCGCGCGCGCAGCGCGCGCCCTTGCGCGCGCGTAGCGCGCGCCGCCCCTAGCGACTTTTTAGCGTCCCTAGCGACTTTTAGACGACCCTAGCAACGAAAATATGTAGCCAGCCCAGAAAAACATTTGTCATTTATGTGCACTTTGTATCATCTCTTGCTGATACGTGACGTGACAAAGTTGGATATCACCATGAAACTTCACATCAAACTGACATCAAAACAAAATTTGTATTTTGTTAACAGGAATTTAATTGTATTGGACCATACTTTGTCTGGCCCCTCCCCCGAGACCACTTTGCTATGGGAAACCCTACCAGGAGCACTAGGCTCCAGACAACACAGCTCCCGGGTTCATTGGGGCACACAAACCTCTCCACCACGGTAAGGTGATGGTCCTTGGAGAGGATTTTTTTTTTTTTTTTTTTTTTTTTGGGGTTTATGTTTTTTTTTTTTTTTTTTTATGGGTGCTAGCCCTTCCTAACACGTCATCATAACATAATAACACGTGGCACATTTGCCATTGACAATGAAAGGAGAAATATGTGTCTCAACAAATCGGGCAACACAAACATTAAATGTCATTGACAATGAACAGAGAATTTATGTCATGTGTGTAATCGCCTTTTTTAAACATAGTGCAACTGTTAATATCAATTACATTTGAAGACAGGGAGATAGATAGATAGATAGATAGATAGATAGATAGATAGATAGATAGATAGATAGATAGATAGATAGATTTTTTGGGGGGTTTTCATGTTTTTTTTTTTGTTTTTTTTAGGTGTGCTAGAATGCACGTGTGTCATTGCCTGGCAATGGCTTTAACCATTAGTCTAGTGGGAGCAGGGGGGTATCATGCACCCCCCTGAAATATACTTCTAAACAGTGTTTTCTTATTGGAAAAAATGTGCTGAAAATGATGAGCTATGATAAAAAGTTGTCAAAATGTCCCATCTACCTCAAAACCCCCTTTTTGGTATATGGCTCTGGCGAAATTGTGTAAAGGCAAATATTAATTCACTAAAATTACATAAATAGACATGGTAGTCTGAAATTGGTCATGGAGTATCTTGACACATAGGGGTAAGTAGCAGAACAGGATTTGGGGGGTTGCTACCATTATATTCTTAAATATGACCCACATCATCCTCAAAAACACAAAAAAATATGGTGTCCGCTTGACTAATAACAACAAAGATGGTTATTTTCCAACACATTATGGTGAGGATCACTGCCTCACTTGTATATAGAAAACTTCCCATATCCCTAAGCTTCAATTTGAGCCCAAGATAACCTTTCTATCTTGTAAATTACTCTTTCTGTAGCCAAAATACTGAACTATACCTCAAATCGGTGAAAATTGTATATTTAGTCAGTATCAGCTATACATTTGGAATAAATGAATGAATGACTGAGTTTGAACTGACTCCACATCATGGAATATTTGTTACTTGAATAAGCTATGTTAAAAAGTTTGCAAAGTGTCCCATCTACCGTTTTTATGCAAATGAGTGCCTCCATTATCAAAATAATCGATTTTCACTATATCTCAGCCAATATTGCACTTAAATGAACAAATAAGGTCTGTAGACCTATGTTTTGAGGGTCACGGATCTCAGTGAAACTATTCTCAAAGTGACCACATGTGCCGGTGGCATGCTGGTGTACAAATCAGTGTCGATTAAATCAGTTCCTCTATCTCGCCGGCTTCTTGTCCATGCTCTCCAGACAGTGTCAAGGAGATCAACCAGTGAGGTTGGTAGGACTGCACCGCAGGACACACTGGATTAAAAAACTCAACCACCCCTGTCCTTCATCATAGGGTTTTGGTTTTTCCAAAAAAGCTTCGTCAGCTCGTTTGTATAAGGCAACACGGTGGCTCTCTTCAGAGCAGAGTAGCATGGAGGAAGACGAGCCAGGTCAACTTTAGATTTAGAAATGAGTTTGTCATCTGCCCTTTCACTGAAGACTCACAATTCAAATAGCTCTAGCCAAGCCATGTGGCTCATCGGTCAGGAGCCTAACAAGTACACTCCCTGGCATGACTAGTATGTCGCAGGGACCCTTTGATATTACCCAGCTGGGGATCGAACCCCTGACCATCCAGGGTGGACGCTCTAAGTACAAGGCCACTGAGCTGTTGATGATATCCAGGGCCTCTTACTTGTGTGTAACTCTAGAGTGTACAAAATGGAACCAAATGGACCTGTAAGCCTTACGGAGCCATGAGGCCCATAGGGCAGGAGCCAATCTCCTGTTTCTGTAGTAGGAGGCAGCTTGATGTACAAGTACACCCCCTGGACAGTGGACATGACGCTAGTGTAGCAGGGACTTACCCCAATCCAACACTTGATGCTGAGTACCAAGCAGGGAGTCTATGGTATGACCCGGCCGGGGATCGAACCCCGACCTCCCAGGCTCAAGGCAAATGCTCTGACCACAAGGCCACTGAGCTGTTGATATCCAGGGCCCCTTACAGGTGTGCAACTCTGAATGTACAAATGGAACCGTAAGGGTTATGGGGGTCCTTGAAATGTGCCTTGTGCTACACTATATGCAACAGATCCTTATTAGTATAGTTGGAGCAATTCATCTGTCTGCTGTATGGACAGAGTTGCGAGTCTTCAGTATGGTAAATGGTGCATTTATAAAGCGCTTTTAACCAAGGCGCTTTACATAGATTGTGCATTACATTCACCCATTCACACACACATTCATACACTGATGGCAGCTGAAACCATGCAAGGCACCAACCTGCACATCGGGAGCCGTTAGGGGTTCAGTGTCTAGGACACTTCGACACTAACTCTGGGGGAGCCCGGGTTTGAACTGGCAACCTTGCGGTTACCATCCAGCCACTCTACCCCTAAACCACCACCACCCCAGTGGATGTCACCCGTGCCAAGTTGCTGCGGACAATGGTGGGGGCAAAGGACAAACTCACTTCTTAAATCTAAAGTTGACCTGGCTCGTCTTCCTGCATGCTACTCTGCTCTGAAGAGAACCATCGTGTTGCCAGATAGCTGATGTAGCTGATGAAGCCATTGTGTAAAAACGAAAACCATATGAAGGGCAGAGATGGCTGGAAATCCTTGTCATTGGAGACCATGGACAAGCAGACAAAGAAGACTGATGAGTTCTTTGAACACGATGACTGATTCATGTGACTGTGCATTTTGTTCTTTATGGTGCAGGCTAGGGTGGTCACTGTTTGTACATGTTGCTTACATTTCTACAGTGTTTGAGTGTGTACAGGAATAGGATGGAATACTGTTACAGGATTGTGTGACTGTTTTTAAATTTGTACTGCATATTGCAGGCCATTATATAGCCTAGTGTGTATACTGCCGTATACTATTGTTCATACTAAGGATGTTTTTAGTTTGTGATGTTATGCTACATTATATTCTAAATTTATAAAGCTTGCTTAAAAACACAGCACCTGTCTAGATGTTATATGCAATATTGGTATCTCTTACTTGGTATATATGTGACTTTATTGCGGCACAGATTTTTACACCAGCATGCCACGGGCACATGTGGTCACTTTAAGAATAGGTTAACTGAGATCCTTGACCCTCAAAACATAGGTCTAGACCATAGACTGTAAAAAATATGGACAAAGCGTTCTCCGGGTCTAACATGAACGTAAAATGAAGCCTGTTATTGTAAGTCGCCATCTTTCTAGATCCGTTTTGGCCCAGCTGGCCATTGGCTGGCCCAGACAACGAGGCGGGACTTCCCCCCTTCTTCTCCGTTGGTTTTTATTTTGACTCGAGTGGGAGGGGAATCCCGATCATAGACTGTAACGGTAGCCACGCCCCTCAGAACATACGCGACTTTATGGTCATTTTTTTAATTAATGGGACCATAATTTTCCAAAAAGAATATTATGACATTAGAAATGAGACTTTAAAATTGTGACTGGAAGAAGAAAGTATTCATGACCATGTTTATTAAGGTAATACAGTCTAGGTGAAGTTTGGCCCAAATACAAGGACCTCTATGGGGCTATGGGTTTTTCTGGGTCCAATGACAGCGCCACAACAGGCCATTATATGAGCTTTCATTTCCTTAGTGGCTTCACAAAATATCTGTCTGACTGCCCCCCTGGTCTAGACACCTTATTTATTCATTTAAGTGCAATATTGGCTGAGATATAGTGAAAATCGATTGTTTGATAATGGTGACACTCATTTGCATAAAAATGGTAGATTGGACACACTTTAACTTTTTAACATAGCTTATTCAAGTAAGAAATATTCCATAATGTGGAGTCAGTTCAAACTCAGTTATTCAATCATGCATTCAATATGTATAGCTGATACTGACTGAATATACAATTTTCACCGATTTGAGGTATAGTTCAGAATTTTGGCAACAGAAAGAGTAATTTACAAGATAGAAAGGTTATCTTGGGCTCAAATTGAAGCTTAGGGATATGGGAAGTTTTCTATATACAAGTGAGGCAGTGATTTTCACCATAATGTGTTGGAAAATAACCATCTTTGTTGTTATTAGCCAAGCGGATACCATATTGTTTTGTGTTTCTTAGGATGATGTGGGTCATATTTAAGAATATAATGGTAGCAACCCCCCTGCTACTTACTGCTACTTAGTTACCCCTATATGTCAGAATACTCCATGACCAATTTCAGACTACCATGTATATTCATGTAATTTTAGCGAATAAATATTTGCCTTTACACAATTTCGCCAGTCCTACCAACCTCACTGGTTGATCTCCTTGACACTGTCTGGAGAGCATGGACAAGAAGCCGACGAGATAGAGGAACTGATTTAATCGACACTGATTTGTAAACCAGCATGCCACCGGCACATGTGGTCACTTTAAGAATAGTTTTACTGAGATCCGTGACTCTCAAAACATAGGTCTAGAGACCTTATTTGTTCATTTAAGTGCAATATTGACTGAGATATAGTGAAAATCGATTATTTTGATAATGGAGGCACTCATTTGCATAAAAACGGTAGATGGGACACTTTGCAAACTTTTTAACATAGCTTATTCAAGTAACAAATATTCCATGATGTGGAGTCAGTTCAAACTCAGTCATTCATTCATTTATTCCAAATGTATAGCTGATACTGACTAAATATACAATTTTCACCGATTTGAGGTATACTTCAGTATTCTGGCTACAGAAAGAGTAATGTACAAGATAGAAAGGTTATCTTGGGCTCAAATTGAAGCTTAGGGATATGGGAAGTTTTCTATATACAAGTGAGGCAGTGATTTTCACCATAATGTGTTGGAAAATAACCATCTTTGTTGTTATTAGTCAAGCGGACACCATATTTTTTTGTGTTTTTGAGGATGATGTGGGTCATATTTAAGAATATAATGGTAGCAACCCCCCCAAATCCTGTTCTGTTACTTACCCCTATGTGTCAAGATACTCCATGACCAATTTCAGACTACCATGTATATTTATGTAATTTTAGTGAATTAATATTTGCCTTTACACAATTTCGCCAGAGCCATATACCAAAAAGGGGGTTTTGAGGTAGTTGGGACATTTTGACAACTTTTTATCATAGCTCATCATTTTCAGCACATTTTTTCCAATAAGAAAACACTGTTTAGAAGTATATTTCAGGGGGGTGCATGATACCCCCCTGCTCCCACTGTACTACATCCCTTGAATTCAGGAATAGTTTCCCACTCCCTCCTGTACTTCTGAGTGTAATGCTTAGAGTTAGCCATGCTGTAAGCCTGTAATATGCTTCTGTGCGACTGCCTGCTAAGGTTGTAGAGTAGAGTGAGTGGACGACGTGGGTACTGGGTAGGTAGGTAAACTAAAGTTTTTAGAAAAAAAAACCACTGAAACTTTTATTTTTCAGAATATATATAATTAACTGATTCATGGATCCGTCGCTGGGGCAGTGGGGCGTGGTTAATGTGTAGGGGTTTTTCGACACGCCAGCGACAGCGTTAGTTTAGTTTCAGTCAGAGCCCTCTGTGCTGTCTGAACTCGGAAAATTTGCTGCTCGTTTAAACGCATTGTAATTAAAAAAAAACATACCTCAATTCAACTAACGTTTAGAACGCTATTTTGTTCTGATCCATACAGGAGTTAGAAGGTTAATACTTTATGCATTTGCGTGTGTATTTTATTTTTACTAGCAGACTAAAGTGAGCTGCCACTGCCAGTGCTTTGCTTCCTCCTTTCTTGCTCTGGGTGTAAGCACACCATGATGATGATGATCGCATTCATTCCATTGTTACAATGTGAGTCAACGGGACTACGGGAGTGTCATTACTCTCTCTTACTAGATTACTCTGCTGTCACAGCAGAGCTCAGTGGCTTCCTCGACTCGGCTCGGTTATGTGCACATAACCGAGCCGAGACGAGGAAACCACTGAGCCAGACGCGCCGAGTTTTTTTTTTCTTTTTTTTTAGGCTGAGAAGGAAAATTAATAAAAATGAGGGTTTTTATCTCTGGCGACTGTCAACACGATTTATCCCCAATTCACCAGAAAAAGTAGCTAAATTTCTCGCCAGAAGCTTTTCACTAATTAAGTCGCTAGGGGGGTCTGGAAAGAAGCTAAATATGGCGACAAATCCGCTAAGTTGGCAACACTGACTGCCAGACCTGGTGGTCGACTGTCGGCAAGTCCTGACTCTGGTCACTCCTAGGGCTACTCCTACGGTACGTGATTTTTTTGGTTAAAACAAAAAGTGTTTTGTTAAAAGGTTAAATCACTATTCATGGGTTTCAAATGTAGTTTTACACCTGCCATGTTGGCGACCAACACAGGTGTATCATTTTGTCTGATTGTAGAACATAGTTTTATCATGCCAATCAGACAAATTTGAAACATCTGTGTTGGTCCCAACATGGCAGGCGTAGGACTACATTTGAAACTCATGAATATTCTGATAGTGGCCGTAATCATTGCTATAGACTATAGAGTGTTTGTTCAGGTCTCCCTGTCTCTCCAGCTCTTTAGAGAGTAGCCATTTATCAGCTTAATTTTTTGTGTTCCAGTTCTTGTTTAATCTGTATTCTGACTGCATTCTCTATCCTAATTGGATAAAATGAGTATCCTGACCTGCAACCTGAAAATGCATTTTATGTTTAATAGAAAGCTGGAGAGACATCGAGACCCCTGTTACTGAACAAGCCATGAGTACATTAGAGTGTGTGTGTGTGTGTGGTGAATTATTGTAATCAACACTGTACAACATCCAGTAAGGCCTGCCACTAACTCAACATCCGGGGGGGCCACTCCCCGGAGTTCTTTTGTCTTCCACTCCGCAGTTCCGTGGACCATGATGGAGCCCCCAACTGTGAGTTGTTAAAAACAAATAGTTTTGTAGTCTATTATTGACCTATTTCTAGCTCGACTTTGGTTCAACTTGGCTCTGTCACATGGAACATTGTTTTGTGTGTCCAGTATCACTACGACAGCAGCACAAAAACACTTCCATCACTTCCCTGTGACAGAGGGGTCAAAGTTCAATGAAAGTTGCACTATATGGTAGAAATAGGTCGACAATGCAAAACAAATTGCTAGATTGTGGCCCCCAAATGCCCTGACCAATACTTAATATTCACCAGAACCAGACCAAAACTCCCACCACAGGACTCGGGCAATCAATTAATACCTTTGTAACCACTATGTTAAAGTATTTCCTACAGCTTTAAGTCAATTTTTTTTAACTAACCCTTTATTAAGCCAATGCCTGTCAACAGGGAGCAGTTGGTGGACCACAGTATAGAGACATGCAGAATTGACAATGACACTGAATGAATTATTATTACTGTAGCCTATATATTTTATTTGATAATATATTATTACCTGTGATGATTATGAATAGTTTTATTGTATATTATTACTGCTGGTGATGGTTATTGTTATTGTATATGTTATTATATTACCTGTGGTGAATATAGTATAGAAGAGAGCCATTAACTGTTTGTGGGAACATTCTTCAGGATGTGGATTAGACTGATCTCTCAAGAACGTCGGCCCGGAAGAACATTTCCAATTGTTTTTCCCCATAGACATTTCAAAAAGTATTTATTTAAAGTCTGTAAGCCGCGGACAAAGCCAACTCGGATCGTGACAAATCATGACAACAAACAATTCTTTGGGCCGAATAAATAATTAGAAGAAAAAAAGGGCAGTTTACAACACTTTTTTTTGTTTTTCTTCTTTGTAATTATATGTTCGGACCAAAATATTGTGTTTGTTGTCACGATCCGAGTTGGCTTTGTTCGAGGTTTACAGATCTTTAAATAAACACTTTTTGAAATGTCAATGGGGAATTATTTCCTGGGCTCAATAGAGCAGATAAAGACATTGCCGGGCATAGGACCACTCCCACACCAGTGTTTTTGGCAGCAAAATTTGATTTTAGTTTTAGTCTTTAGAATAGTTTTCATTTAGTTGTCACATTTTAGTCACCTGTAATGTCTTAGTGTTAGTCTAGTTTTAGTCGACTAAGTATCATGGGATTTTAGTCAACTAAAATGTTTTTGGCGGTTCCTTGATGCTATCGTAATGGCTGATTTTACACTTGCTGAAAATAGCCGATCAGCAAGCTTGTAGATCAGCTATTTTCAGCATGCAAACAAGTGTAAAATGACTCATACAGTGAAAAAAAGGTAGTCGAACATTTTTCGTCATGGTATTAGTCGACAGAAACAACACTGGAGTGGACACATTTTTATATGTAGACAATGCAACATTTTCAATGATATAAATGGCAATGACTGAATTGTTATGTATTTTATTATATTATTGTCTTTGATTAATAAATCCTGAATGTTAATCCTGAATTATCATGAATGTTGCATCAACTTGACCTGCATTTGCACGTGTATGACCCAGAGGGTCCTGTTATACGTACTGTAGCTAAAGCCATCGCATGGGCTATCATTTCTATTTCTTGTACAGTTGTATTGTACTTAAATACACAATTACAGTTTAGGTATTGTCCTCAGAGGATTCCAGGCAGCTATTGTGAAAGAGTTCTGATTTTTAACACATGTCCTATCCTGGACGCAGCCACTTATTAAGCCACTGATGACAACATAATATTGTCGAAAATATGTCATATGAACAGCTTAACATAGGCATAGGAAAAATAGTCCAATGTAGTTAAGACTAAAAGGTTTTGTCCAAAGCGTTTTTACTACTTTCCATTGGTTCAATATTTTCAAAACAACACAAAGGGTGTTCAACTGATTTATGCAAAAAAAACCCGTCAGAAATGGAGTTGGTAGGTTTCCTCCCGACAGCAACGAAACTGTATGGCTTATTTCTGACATCACATGGTGTATTAGCATACTGAATAGAATTGTGTATCTTTATTATATTTTATATGGCTTATTAATGATATAGTGTAATGATTTTGACAAAATAGTGAAATATGACCACATTTTGACATAAATTGCATTAAACAGTGCTGCCGGGCGGGTCTTTGCGCAACCACTCCGTCACATAATGCGAGTGTCAACTCAGAGGAGGAACAGCTGAGCTTCATTCACTGGCTTTGTCCAATTCTTGACAAGCGTTAGCTAGGTTAGGGTTACCTCTCAGCTAGGGTGTTAATTTGTATATAGAATACTATAGCCAAAAATACAAGTTAGAAGCAGTCACAATTTTATTTTTACAATACATGAGGTACACTGATAGGAAGGTAGAAAATCTGTGTTTGACAAGTACATGTTTTATAAAAAGGACATTTGAAAGACATGAGGGCCACCCTACTAAAACAATGGGTGCTTCAGGTATTGCATTTTGATATAAATTATAACTACTTATTCCCTTGCAGCTTAAATCAGTCATACTATATGGGCACCGTTATGACCAGGTCATAAATGTGATCATACCCTACTACAGGGTAACCATTTCATCAATCAAAAGGACAGGAAGGCATTCAGCTGTGCTTTCAGACTTGTAGATTGGCGATTTTTGGCGATTTTTGAATAAGGTATTTAACCAAGGCATCTTCTCTTATGACATTATGTCAAAACTAACTTATAGTTTTCAGTGGACGGGCATAACATGAATGCTGTTGCCAAAGGCTACATTTTCATGTTTCATTTGGTCTGTGTTGTCAGTTTACTGTGAGGCTGTTGGTTCTGAATCTGTACAGACCGACAGAGAGATGACTTAAAAGTAAACTGTTCATGTCCATCTGGATCTCTCAAGGAGCACTTCTCAGTAGGCCTACACCAGCTACTTGAATTCAGAGTAGATGAGGGGAAGCATGGTAGCATGTGGTGCTTACATTGACAGAAGCCCAATAGGCGGCCCATTAATGCACTCTCGTCTCCACCAAGCTTGAAGTACTGGAAGCAGGCTTTTCTGAGCTCATGAAGTGAATCTGGAGAAAACAAAAAAACAGGCAGCCATATGGAATATGGATGTTACAAAATAACTAATAACCAATTTATATTTTTTTCAAATTATGTGATTGTCAATAATTCATTGTACACGTTACAGCTTCTCTGTGAAACACTACAAACGGGGGGTCCTAAACAGGTAGAGAATCTGCTAGAGCCGTAAAAATCTTCTCTTATAGGGGTCCCTGGAATATCTCTTCAAATGGGGGTCTCTGGGCTAACTAGTTTGGGGGGTACCTGACATGAACAGGTTTGGGAACCACTGAACTACAGTGCGTGATCACGTGACGTCAAGCACAAGTCCATGTCAAACTAGAAAGATACGTTCCAGATAAAGAGTGCTGCTTTCTGTCCCCCGATTGCACCGCAGCCTCTCTGAGCAGAGCTAAATAAACGTTGAAGCTTGAGCAACACCCATTTAAAGACAAAAGCCCCAGCAACTTCAGCTCTGACATGCAACACTTGACATCTCTTGTAGTTTTTAATAACCGCTACAACAATATTATCTACTCTCTGAGAACTCTGTGAATACCTGCAGCATGGCACTATCGTCGTAGAGCTCTGGAATGTTAATTAGCAGGCTCCTCCAGGTGCGCACGTCATTGAGGGACACACTCATGCCTCCTCCGGTCAGCGGGCGCCTCGTGTTGTAGGCGTCTCCCAGGAGAAGTACACCTGGAAAACACAGGTTGCTGTGATAAGCAATTTACAATTCAGGCATTTAGCAGACGCTCTTAATCCAGAGAGACTTACAGTAAGCAAGAACAAAAAACATGGTAATACATCAAATACATAAACAATTGTCATCATGAATCATACGTAAGCTAAAAACAGTGGAATATCTATCTATTTGAGCCGGATTTATACTTTGTCATACGAATGTCCCTCGCAAAAATAGCAGCTCTACAAGCTTACAATGTATTGCGAGTCGTTATGTCAAAATACGCAAGTATAATTTAAGCAATACCGTCATAGTCATCAGTAGTTACTTTCTCTTTGTTTTATATATATAAATTTTTTATCCCACGATTTTGTAACCCATTTTTCACCCCTGTGTCAATCATCTAATGTGATCCTGGTCTCTACACACCCTCCGCCAACCTGGGGAGAGCAACGGACTTAACTCATGCTTCCTTCATGCTTGAGTGTCCAAGTTGCTCCTTTACACCTGACAGGGGGGAGTTTCCCTGGTTGGACGTAGCGCATGGAAGGAACACGTTATTCCAACCAGTTCCTTTCCCCTCCATCAGGCGCCCCGGCTGGCCAGGGGGAGGCAGTTTATAGACCAGGATTAGTAGTTACTTTCTCATCACTTTGTGCAGCACTGTTCAGGTTAAACTTGTTAAAATATTTGTAAATCATAATTATTATGTTTTGTCTGCATATAAAAACAAATCCTGCTGTATTACTGACATGGGAAACTTTGACAGGAAAATACTCGCTCACCGTATAGCACTGACGAAGGTCTGAGGACCGAAACGTTTGCTTTTTAATTGCACCATTGCACCAAGCACATAAGAGCATGATAAAATAAATAAGACTCAGTCTAAGGAGTTTTACTTCTTTTTCTATACGGTGAGCGAGTCTTTTCCTGTCAAAGTTTCCCTTATGTTTTTGAGACCACCGCTACCGTAGTCAAGTTTGAAAAAAAGGACGAAGAAAGGCGCAACAGTTTTCTCAGTGCTTCAGTATTACTGAAATGTCATCTCTGTTCACCAGTGTGTGCCAACTACTGTAACACTACACCCACACAAAGCTGTTTTCAGTGCTTTCAAATGTTTCTAACATCAATTTAAATGTGTACAGTGTCTTACAGAATATGAGACAGACTAGATCCCATGAGACCGGATCTATACACTTCTTTTCAACAATCTGTATACTATTAAAGTTCAATGATGCAGTGATCAATGATCATGATGCAATACATATTTTAATGCGTGCAAGCCGTGCATTTACTGTATCTACTAATAATATATCTCAAAATGTCATTCAATAGTAGTATAGTATGTTCTGCTACCCGGCCTGTTGACCGGCGAGGGTGGGAGGAAGCTAGCAGGCATAGACCTGAGACGATCATTTTGTAGTGCCACCATGAAATGTTCTTTTATGTGTTCTGATGGTAAAGGTAAGTGCAGCATGCGAGTGTGGCGAGCCTGAGCAATCTGCCGAGCACATAATTAACACCTGCCCCCTGTAAAGACCTCCTTCGGAGGCCGGCCTCTTCCACGTGGGACCAGAGACAAGAGCGTGGCTACTCGATACTGAGTTGGACATTTGAGGACGATAGTAGATACACGAAAGAAGTAGTGAAGGTAAAGAGAGACAAAGGCCAGAGGGCGAGAAACCACAGACAGGTTAACCATTCCGTTTTGAACCATTATTCAACAGGGGTTTAAATATGTTTCAGGGCATGAATTCATTGATACATTAAGATGACTGACATTTTCACAGTCCCTCTATTCAAGGTTACAGGAGCACAGCTCTTTGATGTTGCAGCTGAGATACAGTATGTAAGAAGAATTGGATCCAACTATGAACACCAGTATACACAAAAGCATAGCAGCACCATGATTTTTGAGCAGTGGAACACCGTATCCTATGCAAAGCTTTGTGTGTGTGTGTGTGTGTGTCCGTTTGTAGCATGGAAAGTCTGTTTGTAGCGCAAACTATCGACCCCTGCAGCATGCCGATTGGGGTCATAGGAGGGGTCAAGTGCTTTGACTCCAAGGCAACACACACGTCACCTTTCCCCCCCCCAACCCCAAATACATAAAGAAAAAACCGTTCGCCACACCGACTTCAAATTCGACACTGGCTATTCTTTTCTTCTTTTTTCCCTGTTACACCCAGAGGTAGAACATTCTAGTTTATATCCTTCGTTTCTCTACTGTTTGAATAAAAACCTGAATGACATCCTGGTGCAACAATCACACAGCAAAGTTTGCATTAAAAGAACACTGCAGATTTTAGTAAGAACACAGACACCAGACAGGCACCGATGGAATAAAATAATTTGTGACTCATGATCTGTGCTGAATGTCATCCCCTCTACAACTCTTCTACACAGTAAAGTCATCAGTATTAATACACACAATATATTGCGTGCAACAAATCGACACATTTTCTGGTGTATCCCAAGAATTAGGGTTAGTTATCATTTACAATGGATTTCCATGAGTATACAGAAAGTTTTATCTCTTTTACCTGGCAGCTGAGGGTACACCTTCTCAGCCATGTATTCAGTGAGCCTTTCCAGACACAAGGCTCTTTCTGAATTTGGAGAAACAGCCATCAGCCACCACAGTGAGCGCAGCATGGATTTTCTAAAGAGGGAAAACATGGCCAAGAACTTATGTCAATCAAATACAACTGTTTACTTCTTGCCTGGAGAGGTCCATCATGAGTTACTACTACAAATTAAGATGCCACCTGGTAGAGGAGACATGCTGATCACTAAGCAGTGTTGATTTCGTCGACTACCTTTTTTCCCTGACGAAAACTAAGCTATGACTAAAACTAAGACTAAATTATACTAACAATTTCGTCAACAAATAAAAACTAGACTGTTAGGAAGGGACTAGTGGACAAGAGATCCAGTATAAGTCATTCAACACTTGGTTGCATGCTGAAAATAGCCGATCTACAAGCTCACAACATGTTGCGCTGTGACGTGTTGTGATCTTGTAAGCATGCAATCATAAAAACAGCCATTACGATTTACGACGGCATCAAGGCCCACCAAAATACATCGACTAAATCAACTGTAGATTTAAAATCTTATGATATTTAGTCCACTAACACTAAAACATTCCAGGTGACTAAAATGTGACTGAAGCTAAATGACTATTGAAGAGACTATGACTAAAACCAAAATCAAAATCTGCTGTGTGTGTGTGTTCACCTCATTGTGTGGCAGGAGGTAGTTGGAAAGCAGGTCTGCTTTCTCAGCCAGAGCGTCATCTATGGTCTCAAAGTAGCTCTTCTCCACTACGTCAAAGGCCTGCAAAAATCGGTGAAAATGACAAAATCTAACATTGTGTACAACAGAGAATATCAAAGAATAGTTTAGCTTAGTTTTATTGTAATAAGAATGAGAAAACTATACATTGTGTGAGAAAGGGATAGAAGCCAGCAGGCTTATTTGGAATTATTTCCTTAACAGTTTCCGTGCTTTGAATGGATTACTCCAGGTTAATGTCGCTGCCATATCGGAGATACGCGACTTTTGTTTTATGTGTTTAATCCGCCGCAATGTAATAATTAAAAAGAAAATCCGTCTTCGCCGCAGAGAAAGAGTGTAGATGCATCTGTTTTGATGAGGAAACGGAAATCGTCACATGCTGTGGGCTGCTAGGGCTTCTGGGAAATTGAGGCCAATGTAAACGAATGGGGTTCAACGCCTCATGGAGGAGGGTCCTGTGCTGCGTCTTCCGGGTGTACCAAGATGGCGGGTGGTCCAGCCGTTCATAACAAACGGTGGAAGCTTTTTTCGCTCGATTTTCGCGGATTAAAAGCCCAAATAATTCAGCGTATGCTCTAAAGGTAATACAACAATCTCGGCAGTGAAGGGGGGTTGATTAAAAGTCTGATAAATCGTTTTCCGCAGTCAAACTGTTAAAGGAGAATTCCGGACTAGGCTGATGTTTAGGGCTGGGTGCAATAACCGCCATACTGCGGTATTTTTTAATGATTTTTTTTTTTAATTAAATGAAAAGTGTATCATAATAAACAGTGACGCTCAGTCAGTCTAATCATGCCAGCAACACAACAACACCAGAGGGAGTTCAAAATACCATGTGCAACCAAGATTCGGCACAAACAAGGATTGATTGATTGATTGATTTAAATATTTATTAACAGTTTGCAGAATTACACTACATTTCAAGCACAACTCAATACAAAGACTGTTAACTGCGAGTGGACACTTGTTTACAAGAGGGTCCACCTAAATTAATTTCACTCCTATGCCACAAAAATGTGGAACGCCCTACCAACTGTCATTAAGACATGTAAATCCCTTGACTCCACCCACCCCCACCCACCCCTTTCCCCCCTCACTGTATACGTTTTTCCCCCTTTTTCCCTCCTTTATGATGATTTCCTGTTTTTGGCTTTATAGAAGTGCATAGTGTACAAAATGATATGATGAATTGAAAATGGTGGACCCTCTTGTAAACAAGTGTAATGCTTTATGGCAGGGGTATTCAATTAGATTGGCCTGGGGCCACAACTGTAGAATCATTGTGTGGGGGGCCGAACAGTGTGCGAGCGAAGCGCGGAAATTTGTGGGTTCTCAAAATGCTTTTTGTGCTCAAACACGAAGATTTATGTATATTTCCGCACAGTAATGAGCAGGATAATATGTCTAAACAGGTATATGCTACCTTAGAATAGATGTAGGCCTAGACCTATTTGACAGTGCATAAACAGCATTGCTTTGACATTAACGACCATCAGCTGGACGGACACACACACACACACACACACACACACACACACACACACACACACACACACACACACACACACACACTCTGCTGTGGGCAGTTCAGAAACCCGTCCACGACCACCAATGACATCATCGTTAGGCAGATTGTTTTTTAAACAAGATTTATTTACGTGAGAATAGTTTATCAGACTATAAAGATCAGATTACATACAGCAGTGATTCCCAAAGTGGGGTTCGGGGTCCGGGGACCCCCAGGGTCCTTGAGGCAGTTCCAGGGGGTCCCCAGGGAAATGATGGTTTGGAACCAAATGGACCCTTATGGGTCTGTAACTCTGAGAGTGTACAAATGGAACCAAATGGACCCTAACAGGGTTTATTATCGTGAGAATGATGGCTTCCATTTTCGCATTGCAACTTTTCAGGACTAGAAAGCCTGCAGTTTCTATTAGCTTGGATTCTCCATTGGTGTCACTGTTGGGTGGGTTTCTGAACTGCCCACAGCCCTCCTATGTGACACAGACCGAGTAGAAAAAAACGTGCCATTTTATCATGATTATTAGTGAGGACCTATTATATGAAGATAGGTTGAAAAGTGGTCCTTTAATGATTACCGTCATTATGGTAATCTCACAATTAATATCGCACACACCATATTATTAGCCCTCTTATTATTCCCTTTTTTTTCTTTTTTTGGGGGGTTATTATTTGGGGGGGTATGGGGGGCGTCATAAAAATAAGTGATTTAGCGCAAAACCCTCACACGGTGGACCCGGGATGGAGTTATGAAATTTTCACCTGTACAGTACCACTCGTTCTGTGATATACCGGTATCAGTTAAGAAAATACCTGGTCCAGAATTCTCCTTTAATGAAAGAGGTCATTAAATAACATAGTTTAAAAGTTCAATAACAACAATACAAAATAATGCAATCTTTTCAGTGACATGTCATACCAGTGTCATGATTATGATTCTAAACAAGAGAAATATATTGCAATGTTGGCTCAGTTTGTGTGTAGTAAATAAGAGATTGATTTTAATAACTTCGATACAATACTATAATAATTTATATTTAGATTCCACGGTATCATACTGGTAAACCATATAAAACTACATAAAAGAAACATGCACGCCCATGTTAGTAGATGATGTGCATATATATTCTTTACACACACACACACACACACACACACACACACACACACACAAACACACACACACACACACACACACACACACACACACCCCCCCCCCCCCCCCCCCCCTCCCTCTACCTGTGTAAGAATCCGGCGGACATCGCTGTCCGTGTGACTGGAGTTGAGTTGCCCAAGTAGGAGTTCGGCCGTCAGACACTGAGAAACAAAATTGGCCACTCTGCTGCCGTCGTAACCATTGAAGACCCATACAGGAAGCAGCCATCCTCAGCTCTGATTGGTGGAGAGGAAACGAGGCGGACAAAATACTCACAACTCAGCAGTACTGCAAATTCGGCTTTGCTTGATTATTGGGCAAGTTACTAGGGGTGTAAAGATACAGTAACTGCATCGAAAGACGAAAAAAAAACAATAATTGGAAGATGGGTTTCTGAACTGCCCACAGACATTAGTGAGGACCAATTAAATGAAGTTAGGTTGAAAAGTGGTGAAGTCGTCCTTTAACTGTACTGTATCTATTGTCATTGTATGCCATGTCAATGATGCCATATGCATTAATATACACTGTCCACCTCAAATAAACAAATACAGTACACGAGTAAGGTACATCGGACAGTGTCTTTCTGTATGACAACATAATTAGCACTGTAACATGGTCCACTGACTCCACTCCATTCCATAGGTGTTGCTACAGGCCAAAGTATCTCACCTCACAAATCTGAAGTGGCCATCTTCGTTGGGATGGCTCTGGGTGCCTTTTCCATCTGAACCGTACACGCAGTTGGGTGCGGTGCCAACTCCACACATCTGACACAGTGGGAGGGCATCTGTCCAACTCTGATGCTGCAACCACAACACACAAACAAGGCTTGTTTCTCTTGCCAGAAAGAATAATTAAATTCAATTGAATCAATTCAATGACGGACAGTGTCATTGTACTGTGTGAATGTCAATTGATTGACTGGCTGAATACTTTATTAACACGTTGGAAACTGTACGGCAGCGCAGTACGTCAAGTCGTCAACACAACAGTGCCATTGTGACACTGTGTTGACTTGACAATCACACTTGACATTAGCTAAATTATTAGAATGGTACTTTATCATTAGAAACTTTAGTTCCTGGTTTGATAGCCAGGCTAATGTAACTGTCTAACTCAAATTAAATAATGTAAGTTTGGTTGCGTACAGTGTTGATCTTATGCCTATAATTACATTGAAACAAGGTTAAGACAGATGATCACTGACACTTTTAGAAAGTGACAGCTGATTAAACTAAACCACGTTAGCATATTATTAGCCCCTCTCGGAACCCTACATAAAGCTTTTCTGACATTTTGGTCGAACAAATGTCAGAAACTTCAGTAGCATTGGGTTCTGCTTGGAGGGCTAGCATATTATTAGCTTATGTAGCATCATCATACGCTACAGAACACACCAGAGGACAACAGCCGTACCACGGTGTACGAAATGGGTCAATACTGTATAGTGTATAGTGAAGACATTCACCATCTATAACCAAATATGATATGCGGTGAAGGGAAATTAATTCATGAATGGTTTATGTTTTTCTTACGCTCTGCATTAGGCTCCTTCGCTGAGCAGCCATCTTGGATGGAACGCTACTGTAACGTTTCAAGGGGGGCAAATTCTGTCATATCGTGTCTGTTGGGCTTGTGCAAAGTTATGCTTCAAATGGTATGGTTGAAATTTGAATCATATTTATGTGGTTACAATTCTTTCACACATATCATAAATGTATCGTAAATACGAAACCTATTAAAAAGAAACATTGAAACAAGTTCAAACAACCATGATTTACATAATTTGACACCCCACATAACCTGCCGCATTTGATTTATTTGGCTGTAGCGCCATCTTGTGGTCAGACAACGATATGCTGAATCTCCAAATAAACAAATTGTCTTCGTTTTCAGTTGCTGATGATTTTTCACCACAAGTCCACAAATATACAAATGTTCTCACTGACAATATTAGGTAATATCTGGAATCGGGTAATATTTTCGTGAACCAACGGTAAGGTTCACATTTTGAGCTTCTCTGAGACACATTTTGATGATTCAATAACGGACTGAGATTGACTAGAGAATGTGAGGACACAATCGGAGAAGCTGCCCACAAACAGCCATGCCCTAATATGGGCATGTAACATTATCGACAGGCCTGGATACTCTCTAAGGCCTGGTCTGGATGCGGTAGTTTTTTGTTTGTTTGTTTGTTTGTTTGTTAATCTATTTGGGTCTCACAGAATTTATCTCTGAATTTGTAAAATAAATTATAAAATTATTGCAAATTAATTGCAATGTGTGTGTTTTAGACATGACCATGACCATTTGAATAGTTATCATAAAGTTGAGTTGACAAAAACTCTTGTTTGTACGTAAATACAATATGTAAAATATAATATAATATAAATTATTGTACGTAGGTTTTACGTTTAATCCTACTGTTTATAATGTTGTTAAAACAATAAAGTTAAAACTTCTAAATGCGATGGTGTCGTACGACGGTGGTGTGCGTGAAAGTAGCTGATCTACAAGCTCACAACGTTATGCTGACGCGACGCTTTGTGAGCTTGTAGATCGGTCACACAATTCAATTTCAATTCAATTCAAAGGGCTTTATTGGCATGAGAAAACATAAACCACACACACACACACACACTACACTTAACACCGCACACACCTCTGTAGAAGTGACTGAAAACCCCTTCAGCTAATGAGCGGCGTGCGTTCCGCGGTAGCTCGGCCAATCCCAGAGCCTTATGACGCTGGGCCAATCAGGAGGCGTTCGTGAAATTTCAACTAGCCGCAACTAGAACTTTCCCATCAGTCAGTGTTTGAATGTTTTACTGAGAGCATCTGACTCCCGCAGCATCGTTCTGTTTGCTAACATTTAATGTTAAGTTGTTAACTCGACATACCGGTAGTTTGTTATCATCATTTTATCACTTGCTTACTGTTTGTGTCGTTGTTGTTGTCGTCAACTAGTTTGTTTAGTGAGTAGTAGTTGAGCAGCCGTTTGATGTTTCGTTCCGTTTTCGTGTCCTCGGGGGGATTCCGCAAACCGGTAAGTAAACTATATTGTAAAATAACTAGTTAGCTTGTTCAATTCTTTCTCTTGGGTGTGGTGCGCTAACGTGCCCCGTTAGCACGTTAACGTGCCCCGGTTAACGTCAACAGAATGGTTCCACTGCCACACCGTTTTTTGCTAGACCCATGTAGTACCCTCTCCCTCGACGACGCTTTGTCAGATTTCGTCTTTTACATGTCGTTAGCTTAACTGATATAACACGACGCGTACGCGTTGTCATCTTTAATATCTGTTTTGGTCGGCAAGCGACATGTTAGTAGAGTAGACCTAACCGTCGCTTGCCGAGATTTGAGATTTGGTGTTCGTGGCTTAGGCTACTTTACATAATTGTATCCCGTTTCGGTTGTGCATTATTTTTAACCTGAAAACGTTGTGAATCTTCTAACCCTTAAGCGGATTTTATGCTTTTTTCAAACGGATGTTTGTAACGGTTTGTGTTTCTGATTGTCCCTGAACAGTGGATGGACGTGGATAAGGAGAGCCCTGTACAGTGGATGGACGTGGATAAGGAGAGCCCTGTACAGTGGATGGACGTGGATAAGGAGAACCCTGTACACATGATGGGGAAGGGCAACGTACATCATGTACCTGGTCGAAAGAGAGCTGCTCTTGCAGACCGTCCCAACTTTGCCAACAAGGTGGCTAACACCAAGGTAATGTATTTATTTAAAGTTTAAATACCTCTGATTCTCAACCTTAATGTCACAGACCCCAATTTTATACTGATGTTTCCAGACCCCATGCACTGCAAAATCCCTTGTGTTCATTTCTGACTGTTAATTGAAACAAATTGTGTTGTTTAACTTTAATTGGAGTCGCATACCTCTAACATAAGGTTCCCTTTTTTATAATCTCTCAGTTCAGGACCGTACTACATGTCAACAAGGCCCTGGATAGTGTTCATTCAAGAACACATAGGATGATCCCTGGAGAGAAGCCTGTCACCTATGTAGACACACTGCAGCGTGACAGAAGAGCTAAGGACACTGCAGAGCGCCTGATGCAGGATAGGAAGGTGTGGAGAGCATCCATCCTAGAGTCCCGAGTAAGTTTTTGCTTGTCTGCACTGTAGAATTGCATATCATCGCTATCAGTATTTGTGTATGTAATTGCTATCAGTATAATATTTGTATTATGTTTTTATAGAGCTTGTGACTAAATAATTACATTGGATCCATTCCTGAAAAGTAACAGTTTATGTTATAGACTTACTGGTTTCCACCCTACAGTGGAAATATACACTCTGTAACGGTCCACTTGGACCCTTATATGGAACCAGTGATTTAAACTAAGATGCAAGTACTACAGTTTAACTTAAAAGAACTTAAAGAAGAATGGGTTTTGACTTTTTCCCCTTCTCCTTCTCAGAGGACTGTTGTTTCAACCAAAACCACAGTAGAGGACATTGATGCAGGAGACTCTGGTGTACCATGGGTTGCGGACGAGGTCAGGGAGAGAATGACTACGCACTGTACTAACAGGCACCTGAAACCGATGGCCAATAAAGTCACAGTGACACAGGGCACAGCTAGGAGTGGAGAGAAGCCTGTCATCTATGTAGACACACTGCAGTGTGACAGCAGAGCCACTGCAGAGCGCCTGATGCAGGATAGGAAGGTGTGTAGAACATCCATCCTGGAGTCCCGAGTACCGGTAAGTTTTTGCTTGTCTGCACTGTAGAATTGCATATCATCGCTATCAGTATTTGTGTATGTAATTGCTATCAGTATAATATTTGTATTATGTTTTTATAGAGCTTGTGACTAAATAATTACATTGGATCCATTCCTGAAAAGTATACACAGTTAATGTTATAGACTTACTGGTTTCCACCCTACAGTGACAATATACACTCTGTAAGACTGTAACGGTCCACTTGGACCCTTTTATGGAACCAGTGATTTAAACTAAGATGCAAGTACTACAGTTTAACTTAAAAGAACTTAAAGAAGAATGGGTTTTGACCTTTTCCCCTTCTCCTTCTCAGAGGACTGTTGTTTCAACCAAAACCACAGTAAAGGACATTGATGCAGGAGACTCAGAGATGCCCCACCTATGTTCTGAATATGTGAAAGACATATATGCATATCTAATGGATCTAGAGGTACGTGATGCCAGATGCATGTTTTTATTTATTTACTACATTTTGTGACTAGGGTTGTCACAATCATGACATTTTACTTGACAATTGTCATACAAATGCGATTGTGTTTTTTCCATTGAACATAAACATTGAATTTCTATTTGGCTTTTAGGCTTTGTAAACAAAAATTGCACTGGGCAAATTTGATATGCAAAGTATCGTATGTAAGTATATACAAATATCGTTGCAACACATTGTGAACTTGTATGTACACTATTTTTGTTGAACATGAAAGATTATGACGATTATACGAAATAATTGCGGTCAGGTGATTATGTAATAATTGTGACAGGCAGGCCTATAATGTGACCTGGTGTTTTGCAGCAATGTAATGAAGTGTTTTGTTTGCACAGGTAAAGCAGGCTGTGCGACCTGGGTACTTGAAGGGCTACAAGATAACGGCACACATGCGAGCTGTCTTAATCGACTGGCTGATCCAAGTTCATTCCAGTTTCCAGATGCTTCAGGAGACACTCTATCTCACAGTTGCCATCTTGGATCGTTTTCTGCAAGTAAGGGCAATTTACAATTAGTTTGTTATTTTTCTGCTCTAGTCTTTTTTTTTATATATTTTTTCCCTCTTTCCTATTTGTTTTTTAATGAGCTGTTGTGATGTATTACAGGTTCAGTCAGTTTCACCAAATAAGCTGCAGCTTGTTGGTGTTGCTGCCATGCTGCTGGCCTCGAAGTACGAGGAAATAGACGCCCCTGGGATCAAGGAGTTGGCTGACATCACCGACAACAACTACACGACCACTCAGATTAGACAGATGGAGCGGATGGTGCTAAGGCGTCTCAACTTTGAGCTGGGGAGCCCGTTGGCCTTGCACTTCCTCAAGAGAGCATCCAAGGCTGCAAATGTGAGTCATTTTTCATTAACATACAAGGTGTAGTGATCAGACTTGACAAGTGGTTAGATTGGATTTGTGTAGAAAATGGCAGATTTATGTCACAATTTGACAAGCTTGTGCATCGTCTATTTACCATGATCGCCGTGTTTGCGTGTGTTCAGACTGAAGTGCAAATTTAGAAAATGGGCATGAAAGACATTTCAATCAATCAGGAATGTGGTTCAAATGTGATCACTAAAAATTTGATTTCCATGAGGTTTTATGCTGTGGTGTTCACAGTCAGACTTTATAAAGCAACTGATTGTTTAGGACATTTACCAGATTTGGGCTGACGGTGTGAACATAAAAATAAAGCATGATGTAGCAGAGTATTTTGAGTTGTATTATGCAAGCAGGCTTTTTAATAGTGTTTGTTTGTTCTAGGGTACTGTGGAGAATTACATGTTGGCCCACTATCTCATGGAGTTGACGCTCCTTGACTACGACATGGTTCACTATCGGCCCTCTGAGATCGCTGCTGCTTCACTGTGCCTCTCCCAGCTGCTGCTGGGTGGCCTGCCATGGGTGAGTTTAATAAAATCAATAAATGTGTTGGCTTATTATAGGGTATGTGTGACATCATCATACCCAGACGTTATGCAATAATGCTGATCCTAATGATTGTTTTCATGTGTTGCAGACTTCTACACAGCAGCATTATACGACATATGATGAGGTTCATCTGAAGCCAATAATGCAGCACATCGCTAAGAATATCGTTGTCAACGAGGGGAATACAACTTTCCAGGTGAGTTGGCAAAGACTAGGCACTAGGGTTGGGGACTAGGGGTTAGTATAAATTTAGGTTAGATTTGTTTACCAGGCATCCTATAGTTTAAATGTTATTTTTTTTAGTGTGTGTGTGTGTGTGTATTTAACTATTTATATATATATACATACAGGTAATATATTATAATGTTCAGACCGATGCTTGGTTTACCCATGATCCTAGATTACTGAGACACTATCTCTTACTTTAAGTTGCTCTGGACAAAGAGCATCTGCTAAATTCCTTAATTGTAAATTGGACTATAATGCAGTAAGATGTTTATGTTTACATAGATTAATACTAAAATGGATATTCTCCACTAGGGTCAGTATAACGTAGTAGCATATAATGGAGTTAGATAGGGATGTTTAAATGAGTCTCTCTCCACTAGGGTTAGTGTTAGTATAATGTAGCTAGTATAATAGAGTAAGATGTGTCTAAATACATACATTCTAATGCTAGTTTTCCCTCTCCCAATAGACTGTCAAGGAGAAGTACTTGGAGATCAAGCAGATGAATGTCACTCACATTTCTGAGCTGCAGTTATCTACTGTGAAGAGCCTAGCTGCTCCCCTGCTTGACAATCACTGAAGTTTAATCAGACATGCTTGCAGAGCCTTTCCACCCAACATTTATTAAAAAGAATGATGGTGTGACACTGTGACGAGAGAGAGCCTACTCAAAATGAAAGACTGGCCCTGTACGGAGCCTGGGCTTTTGTGCTGGTTCTGGTCAACCGGCGAGCCGATGGACTCGACACCGGGCACTGCACTGGTGGTGGTGTGGAACTTGTGTGTCAAATTTGAACGTTCTGTACACATAGAGACATGGTGCATTTATATTAGGACTCACTACTGGTTAATCTACAACAGTGTTAGTCAACCCTTACTGTAATCTACAACAGTGTTAGTCAATCCTTATGATCTGCGGCTCATCATGGTCCTACCAATAAATTAGTTATTTTCATTGTTTTGACCAAGATTGTAGGCATTGTATTGTTTGTTCTCAGAAAGTTATATGGCCTGATGTCAGCTGAGTATGAACCACTTATTTATTCACCTGTGATCTGTTCATTATTTTCTCTTCACGTTGTGTTAATGAAGCCTCTTTTAGTAACGTTCACTGAGGTGAACTATAGGTGGAAAATTGACTTTTTACTGTGAGTTTCCTTATAATTTTTTTTAGAGTAGTCTTTTAGTCTGTTTACAAAAATGTAAACGTTTCAAAATTACATTTTCTAGCTTGCTCCCTTGGACTTTTGGAGTTTTGCGAGTGGCCCCTGGGTTAAATAGCCCTGATCTACAAGCTCACATGTTGGGACCTTGTACACTGTACAGCTTGTTTGTATGTCTACTTGTCATGTATATATTTGTTTGTTGTGCAAAAGACAATGTAACATTTTATGTTAATGTTCTGTGTACCATCAAATGTGTATATGTAAATAGCAATGGTCTCGTCTGTAAATTTTGTAAATATCTGAATTATCAAATGTGTATATGTAAATTAGCATTGTATGTACATTTTGTAAATATATTAATTCTGTAAATACCCATTAATTAAATGATCAGTTTGAACCATGAGAATTGTGTCTGACTCCTTCAGTACTATGGCAATGTTTAAAAAGTGGCACTGGGTGTAATACATGTCCATGGAACCTCCACCTAGTTTACTAAGGTATTTCTTTTTTTTTAAAGAAATTAATAGAATAGACAAGTGACTATTGGTGTGCCTTGGGATTGTGACACATGCATTATTGCAATATACTGCATAAGTGCTACTATACCTTTTAATGTTTACATAAGTATTTTGTGCACAGCACACCCATTTCCCAATACAGAGTCAAATTCTGTACCCACAATGGATAGTTTCACCACTTTCAACCTTGTGTCCTTAATGTGGTTGACCTTAAAAAACCGCCAGGCGAGTTCTGCAACGTCTTCATTGTCCATTGTCTTTTAGGGTGGATGAATCCACCCTAAACGCTAAAAAAGCCTGGGTTCATGGGCATGGCCAGTTGATGTCCATACACCTGGGCCAAAACGTCGTCCCACTTGAAGGTCACCACAGACTTCCTCGGCTTCCTCCTCGCCACCCTAGCCCTAGGAGGAACGGGTGACTCGAGAGAATCAGACTCAGAATCAGGTATGATTATGAGTCTGATTCTCCCGTTCGAACTCCTGCACCTGTGTAGAAAAGAAAAAAGAAAATGGGTTAGTTTATAATGTTGTTAAGAAGCTGTTATGATTTTATGTGTTTACATACTTATATATCGTTGCTGTCGGGAGGAAACCACTTGATTTTCTTTTTTTGTAATATATAAATCAGTGCTATTGAACACCCTTTACGTCTGTGTCGTTTTGAAAATATTTAACCAATGGAAAGTAGTAAAAAAAACGCTATGGACAAAACCACTTGACTCCATTGGACCCTCAAACTGTCTGCTAAAGCAACTAACTCCACCACCTCTCCCCCTCTCATGCAAGTAATTGATAATGTATAAAGTCACAACACCAACTGATGGGGCAGTATTGCTTTGTTTTCAAAATATAAGGTTTTCTTAATTTCCTGATTTATTTATTTATTGATTTAAGTTTTCTGAAAAATTAACATTTTTGAGTTAGGTGGTTTCTTCCCAACAGCAGAGCCAGAGATATGCAATCATGCCAATGTAACTAACGTATTATTAATGAAACACTCGTACCTGAACTTGAGGGTTAAATGTGACTCTCTTCACAGGCTTCTTGGAGCTGGAGGTGCCACAGACTGTCTCCAGAGTGGCGTATCCCTCGTCGTTTACTGCAACCTGGCAGAAGAGAATAGTGTTAACCATCTTAATACTTATTTCAGATTAACTACAATATTTAATGTAATATAGAGCTGGTAGTAAAAACTAAATATATGGTTACAATTTTTTTATTTTAATCAAAGAGCTTGAGAGAGGCCCAGGCGGTGGCGTAACCGTCTGGGCACCCGACTGGTAATCCAGTCGCAGTGTGCCGCGGGTTCGCCTCCCGAGCCCGACACGGTCTTTACTGCATGTCTTCCCCCATCTCTCTCCCGTTTCCTGTCAGCCTACTGTCTGTCCCTTCAAAAAACTAATAAAAGGCGTAAGCCGCAAAAGAATATCTTTAAAAAAAAAAGAGCTTGAGATGGGGAAACCCCAGTTACTGAACAAACACTCTAAGCGATGATTACTATCAGAATATAGAACTTTTTTCATTAAAACAAAAAGCACTATCTTAGGCACAATAACAATAGCATTTCATTTGTGTGCAGCATGTCCATTTAACATTATAGTAAAACACATGTATGAGTAAATGACATTCATGGTCATTTCCTCATATAATTCCTCATGAAACACTTACCTCCATGGGTCCTGCAGCTGGGAGTGGCAGGATGGCACCAATCATCTTCAGATCAACCTGGAAATTAAACAGATGAAAATATTGTTATTTATTTAGTTCTCCAAGATGAATCTGATTTAAGAACACACACACACACACAAACAGACACACACACACACACAGACAGACAGACAGACAGACAGACAGACAGACAGACAGACAGACAGACACACAGACACACACACACACACACACACACACACACACACACACACACACACACACTACTCAAGCTCAGATGTGTGGTCTGCGGCCAAATACATATCAATTTGAGAACTACTGATTTAGAAGGAATTTGTAGAATCGGGCTCGGGTGCTATTGGGTTAATGAAAAAAGACGGTCACACTAATTTAGTAAAAACTAAAATGTCAGTGTAGATTGGGATCTGATCAATAAAAGTTGTATAAAATGGGGGTCCGTGGCTGAATGCTCATCAAACTGGAAATTTAAAAGGTTGAGAATCACTGTTTTAAATTAAATGTCAGGTCGAACTACTAGTATTGATTATGCACTGAATGGTTTGAGGCATGACAATGGTGAAATGTATTGAGCCAGTATATGAACCACAACCTGTTCTGTGCAGGTGGATGAGGAGTGAGGACTGGAGCAGCAGTGGGAAGGAGGAGGGAGCCAAGCTGATGTGTGGAGGAGGCGTGGCCATCCAGTCCACCAGATTAATACAGAATGCTTTTATTAGTACTTTCATGAGAGGATTACAGTTGGAGTAAAGTTTAAGCACTTGAACTTCTATGAGAGAATTCGATTGTATTTTAAGGTTAGGCACTTGGAGCCAGTTGCACCACCTCACACCTCACTAAACTTAATTAGTCTCGTTATAGCTTAATGGCTTGACAAAGCCATATTTAGACCTGAGGATGATTCTACAAATGCCTTCTAAATCCTGACAGTTTTCTGAAAAACCCATATTTCTATGTCAGTGGTTCTCAAACTATTTCATGTCAAAGACACATTTTCATGATTTTTAAAAAATAGCAGATCTACAAGCTCGTAGCGTGGCAGATCTGCTATTTTTCAATAGCTAAAGTACTGTACACTCTGAGGCACAGACACATAAGGGTCTATTCATTGGGTACCTAAACTAGATAATAAAAAATCACACCTGTGTGAAGTGAGGGGCGCTCTTATCATTATACATCATCTCATGAACAACTGAATTTATGTGATTGGTTAGCCGATTTGCTAGTCTACATATGACGTAAATTTTCCCTTCATTGTCAATGACATTTAATGTTTGTTAATTGCAATCATATTTGGCGGACATTTGACCTAATTTCTCCTCTCTTTGTCAATGGCAAATATGAGACTGTGGACAAACTTCACGTCATATTTGTGGCACATATGACCCAATTTCTCCTTTCATTGAACTGAATATGTGATTGGTTAGCCAATTTGCTCGTATACATATCGTTGCTGTTGGGAGGAAACCTCATAACTCCATTTTTTAGGTTTGAGATTTTTTTGGGGGGTATAAATCAGTGCTATTGAACACCCTTTACGACTGTGTTGTTTTCGAAAATATTGAACCAATTGAAAGTAGTAAAATGTGCTTTGGACAAAACCTCCATAAAATTTAACTTTTTCAATTTCTTTTGTGTTTTTGAGGCTCCCATATGTGTTTTCTATCCCCACAAATAACAAATTTTGAACAATCAGGCTTTCATATCATATTGGTGCTTTAATGGAAATTGCTCTCAGGAACAGCTCAACTGATTTTGGTCTCATCGTGATGTCATCAATGTCACCCGACTTTGTATAATTCCTCCTTCTTCAGTCTTTCAGTTTCAAATTTGCATTTCCACTTTGTTTACAATGTCCACAATTGTTGATTTTCCAAGCTGGCATGGAATGGAAACAAGCCTGGTTTTATCTAGCATCAGTATTATAATGACTAAAATATTAAATAATCTGCATATCAGCACCCCCACCACCTCAGGACATTGTGGTATTGCAGCTAAAACTGCTTTCAAAGTCCAGAAAGAAATGACAAGGGCTGGTTATATCAGAGTGGTGATTGAGGCTCAAACCATTAGAAATAACTTTGATGGACATAGACAATATGATATTAAATATTAAAAGCAGTTTTAAAATGCATGTTATTTGCGCTTTAACGCCATTGGACCCTCAAAATGTCTGCTAAAGCAACTAACTCCACCACCTCTCATGGAAGTAATTGACAATATATAAAGTTACACCAACTTTGATGAGGCTGTATTGCTTTGTTTTAAAAATATATGGTTTTCTTTATTTCCTGAAAAATGTATATTTTTCATTTCCTGACAGCAGAGATATGCCATCCCTCCATTGTCAATGGCATTTAATGTTTAACACAAATTTACGTCATATTTGGCAGACAATCGGACATATGACCTAATTCCTCCTCATTGTCAATGGCAAATATGAGATATGTGGGGACAAAAGCTGTATATAGGAGGGGCTAGTCAGTGGACCTCAAAAACACTGACAGATCTAAGCAAGACTTTAATCTACATCCAGGGGTAATATGCTGTACATGTCTCAAGACACCTTGTTAAGGTTAGAGGTTTGGAATAAATAGTCACATTTACAGATTAAAGACCATGCATTAAAGGAAGCATGAAAGGTACCAAGATGCACCAGGTAAACATCACCCAACTTTCTTAAGTTCCCACTAATGGGCTACTCTTTACCAGAATGCTGCTGCTTGTGCCACATGCATCCTGCCTTGTTTCTCTGAAAAGTGCACTGTCCAGTCCTGGCTGATCAACACATCCAGAGGAGCAGTGAGTCACTACAACCTTTGGTTCAGGTTAAGTGTTCACTTACTTGCAATTTCCAGGGAAAAAAATTGAGATGGTGAGTAGTGAGACAGTGGTGAATTGTTTGAAAAACATGAGGCAAAATTGCAGAGTTAGCAATATCATTTAATCCTTCCCCATCAGCATAGAATCACTGTAGTACATAAGTTACATTTTGCTTTCTCAATTTCACAGGTTAATTTTTTTTCCTCTCTTCAAACTTCCAGTTTGACCTCCCTCTTGTATCAAACAAAAAAAAAAGCAGATTGTATTATACAAAAATGCAAACCAATTTTCACACAGTGAATTCTCTTACAAAGTCATAAAATGGCGTAATAATGGCTACATCCACATTGGAGGAAGATAATTCTAGACATTCCTTAATGGAGTATAATATACATATAAAAACTTTTTCTTGCTGAAATCAAACCTGTACCTTAATTTAAGAGATATCTTACAAGGGAGTAATCGTGTAAAAAATGCTATTTGCACATCTCCCCAGAAAGTCAGGGAATAACATGAGAGCCTCAAACAGCAGTAACAGTGGTCAAGGGAGTGGGGGGATTCATTGGCTGTGTGAGTATAAGGGGTAGGAAGCAGTTCCACTCGGAAACAAAACAAAAACAGGAGGCTTAAAAACTTCATTGCTATTTAAGCATGGAAACCACCCTGTATATCAGTATGTCAATGCTGCTCAGTAATGGCTGCAGGGATCGCAGTATATAGAATCAGGAAGCATGATGTTGGAGGTTAACTGTTCTCTTTAAAGACTGAGAAGCTAAAACTCATGAAGGTCTCTTGCATTTCGTTGCTTGTACCTGTACGAGTAGTGACAAATTGTCCATTCTTGAAATGCACCAAATTTCTGGGTAATCTTCATCCCCTCTTTTGACTCGAATCAAATTGTAATTCCTGCACAATCAACCACTTTAACCCTAACCCTAACCCTCTATTCTGGGACAAACATTCAAAGAAAATAAATCTACAAGCTCATTGTGAGCTTGTAGATCTGCTATTTTCAACAGAGAGATTTGGTGTAGTTAAGTGGTTAAACAGGTGACTTGTAAAATGAATACCAGCCAGTGTGTGACACACTCTGACACTGTTGTATGACTGTAGACAACATGTTGACACGAGGCCATGCACTCATCACCATTAGGCCCAAACCACACCAATGCAACTAGTCGCAACTCCTTGCAACCAAACAGTTTTAAGGACATGTCACACGAATGCAACTCCTTGCAACTGCCATTGGGGATAACGGTTGCACAGGCCCGGCCCTGTCCATCTGGGGTGGCCTAAGCGGGGGTTGGGGTTCAGGTATCTAGTTTCTCGATGTCCGACCTTCCTATCCTGTTATTAAAGAAAAGCGGGCGATAATGGACAAAACACAACAGAAAATCGGTGAAGTGGCCGTTTTCAAAATGTTTTGGCCAGTTCAAAGCTTGTTGGATGCATGACTTTGAGACATGTTCTCATGTTCGGGGGGGGGGGGGCTCTAGCAACTCCCAGGGACCTAGGCAGTCGTGTAGTTCACGTATACGGCGGGCCAGCACTGTGGTTGCAACTACTCACAACCGTTTGTTTGCAACGAGTTGCATGGCGAATCATTGGTGTGGTTTGGCCATAAGACTTGGAAGTCAGTGATATACTCAACACTTAAGAAAAGAAAGAAAAAAAAAAACTGCAAACCCAACTAGGTCCATAACATTTTGCCAACCAAAAAGAAGTTCAAATCTTAACAGATTTGTATTATTGCATGAGCTGGGATTAAAGCAAAAGGAAAAATGTTTTTTTGTTAGGTCAACTCCCAATCTGTGATTTGTGAAACAGCGTGAAAGGAACCCGACCCCCCACCCACACGAGTGCTCCGTTTCCTAAATAAATAGCACAATATGTGAAATTATGGTTCATTATAAACATTCTAAATGTATGTTCTCGCTGTTCTACACACAGCCAACTAGTTGACATTTGTTTTAATCAAAGATGCTTCCGATGTACCGAGGCATCTATTCTCGTGCTAGTTTGACCAATTAAAATACTCTTTAATCTTAAAATGAAATATGTATTTATTACTGTAGGGCTTGATTTGACCAGCCACATGGTGCAGATAAGCAGTGTTAAAGTTACAAGCCAAATTAATGTATGCTTGACCTCTATGGAATCCAAGTGACTGAAAACAGTCGAGGTGACCAATAATTTGAACCTACGTCATTTTTGGTAATTCATGTCATAGTTTTAAATTAAAACTATTGTACGACTCCTCAGTCATGCCAATTTAGCATCAATTAGCTCCCGAACATCTCATGCTGTTAAAATGGACACATAGCGAGGAGCAAAATAAGGCCAACCTTTTCATCAGAGACTTCCTGAATTGCAACTTGGGGGGGGATAAACGGGGGGGGTGGGATAATAAAAACAATTTTCTAATACCTCAACACCATCACCCAGTACAGCACACTTCACTGAGAAAAGAATAAGCCATAGTCAGGGTACATTTTCTACAATACAATCTAGCACACACAAAAACATTTTTTTGTATTTTTTTTTCTAAAGTTATTGAATTTTGTCTTCTTCGGAAGCATAGTCTATAAAGAACATTTTCTTTGTTTGAACACAAAAAGATTAAAGTGAACACATCAATGCGCACAGAAGTCCTTCGACTGGGAAAGGATAAAGTCTGTGTTGGCAACCAGTGGACAGAAAAAAAAACAAAAAAAAAACATTTTGCTGATTCTAAGTAGAGATCATTTAATATAAATGCTGAGCGAGTAGTAAGAGGTGGCACATTAATAGTGCTTTAGTATATTAATGTATGTATACATACTCATATGTATAAGTTGAGTTGTGTACCTAAACAATAAATGTAGCAAGGAACAGCCCGAGAGGCTTAAAAGTGTGGCGGGGAAAAAAAAAAAAAAAGAAGAAGAAACTAGGAGAAACCCCAAAAACATTCACCTTATAAGATCTGACAAACTGGAATAAGAGATGCACAGTCAAATGGCTGAATTGTGGTGTCCATGTGACCCAGGGGTAAGTTCCTTTCTACCACTGTGGAGAGTGAGACTGGGGTTTGAATCGTCTGCGAGGAAAGCTCGACGCCTCCTTCGGCTCTGGGGGCGTGTGATCTCGAGAGGAGGCAAGACACACGTTGCGGAAGCATTGCGGAAGCGTCACAGAAGGGGACGTTCGGTACATAGATATTTAAACCCATTTTAGTTATGCTAATATTTAAAAATAGCAGATCTACAAGCTCATAGCGCGCCACTCGAGGTCTGCCATTTTAGAAAAATCGAAGAACGACTGACATAGAAACATAGCTTTTTCAGAAAACTGTCATTTTTAAACAGACATTTTTAGAATCTGATCTCAGGTCAGAATGGGTTAAAAAAATATAGATGCCTCATTGGCCTCTGCAGTTCGTTGGAGCGACCCGTCTCCAACGGGAGGAGGAAGTAAAACGGAATCTTGAAGGCACGCGCCTCAAGATTCGTTCGACTTACCGACCCCCCCCCCCCCCCCCCCCCCCTTGCGGTCTTCCATTTTGCTTCCGCTATGCTTCGCAAAGGAATCTCGGGAAAGCTTGCCAATGCAATCCTGCATTGCCTCCCGTTGCCTCCATGTTGCCTTCTGTTGAGATACAGACGCCCCAGAGCTGGAAGAGACGAGTCTACCTTTATATGTCTACGGTTCGGTAGGCCAATCAGAGGCAATGTAAACGTTTGTTTTCTCATGCCAATAAAGCTCCTTTGGATTGAATTGTCCCGGAAAATAAGGTTCAAAGTGTCTGGCAACTCCATTCACTACTACACCCTCCCCAAACCAACAGTAAGGGTTGGCAGTTACAGGGACCATACATATGGGCAGCAATTAGCATAATAACTATATTGGGTGAAACATTTTAAGTGATAAAAGATAATATATATAATATATATAGGCTATATATTTTGTTTTTGTAATGGCCAAATTATAATTATAGACCTTTATTGATCCTGCGGGGGGAAAGGATATCAACTAACCGATTATGGCCACAGAGTACATGATCAGCACATTTGTGCCATTATCCTGTCAGGACATATTTGTAACCAAGCATCCATTAAAACCAGACTGTCAGGTCCTTATTAGCCCTCGTCTGACCCAGAGGCTGAATGTTAACCCAGAGCGTCACCTCTATTCTTATCCTTTAACCGTTTACACACAAGGACCCACTCTTTGCATTTGAGGGTAGTTCTAGAATTGTAGCCAGTCATGTCAATTGTTTAGGGGGAAAAAAGGCAAAAATCTCCTAATTTGAGCATCAGCAATAAACATGACACGGACCAAGAAGTATTAGTGGTGGTGATGATGCTAATAGCATGTTGTGACTCAACTGGGACACACTCACTGAAGTGAACTGGAAATGTGACTACATGCAATTTAAGAGGCAAATCTCTTCAAAGGGCAAATATTACAGTGAGACATACATTTCCCTTCACACCGTTACCATAATTTATGTACTCGACTTTAAATTAATTATACAGCTATGAAACGGCCAACGATATCAATGCGATTTCTGCACCTACGCAGTTACGTTTCTGAAATGTTTGGAAAATGTGGTAGGCTACCATTATCAAAAAGGAGATAGTTTGAGAACGTTTGTTTTCAAAACAAAGCTCTGAGGTGACCTATAAAGAGCTTTGTTCGTCAGTCGCACCCCCCGAATTGTAACGATGTAAAGCATTAAAAAAAAAAAAAACACACACAAGGGAACGCAACTTCATAGAAGTTAAGGAGAACCAATGACACAATGATCCCAATGGGGAGGCCTTTTGTGTGACCAGACGGAGAGCTCAGAGAAGGGAAAACCATTACTCCCGTTTGTGGGGAGGGGAAGACGGAAAAAAAAGAAAAAGAAAAAAAGGTTTTCACTGACTGTGCATATTCAAAATTACTCCACATGCAGTAAATGCTGTTCTTGCAGCATACTGTGTATAGACTGTATAGAAGCACGTTTTGTAAAACACACTATCTATTTCATGGCATTGAGTTGAAGAATTCCACAACAGTCAATGAAACACTGAATGCCGACCCCTCCAGAACATACAGGCAAAGACGTCACAACCAAACCACAAGTCACACCACAACCAAGAGAAGCTCATAGTAGGTTCCCTTATAGAAAACATGAGGAAATCTCTCATTATCAAAAAGACTTAATTTTGCAATCTTTAAAACAGAATGCTTTGGTTAAATATATAATATACTGCTTTTCAAGTATGAAACAGACATGATGTATTCATAAAATGCACTAATAAAATCCATACTTCTCATGGCGGGGGGGCCAGGAAGTGCATGTGACTAGAAAAAACACCTTGCCTATTGGCGTCTGAAGGTCGGCCTAGGATTGGTGCAACATTTGCCTGCTTTTCTTTTCCCTTCCCCGGACCTTCGTCGTCTGGCCAACCACATTACAATTCTGGAGGTGGGCGTGTCTGGGAACCACCAATCATACTTCTGCCGTGTTTACAACTATTAACACCTTCATTAGTCACCACGTTGTAATGGACAACACTCATTGTACAGATGGTACGGTGTATCGTGCAAAAAGGGGTCTATGCGATAGTTCTAGCTAATCCGCTTTGCTTCTTTGTGCTCAATTGTTCACTTTATCAGCATGCAATTCAGCAACTATCTAGGCTGGGGATCGCTGAAGGTGAAATATTGTACACGTCTGTGTGCGTCATGGCTACTATGCAGCACTTGGGGGCGGACAGCCTTCTTAAATCAAGATGTTGCCTCAATGCTACCATCATCATCACCACCATTTTGCCTTTCTGACATTATCTATTCGTGAGCCTTGTATTATTTATCTGTAGTCCAAGTAAAAAAACAAAACAACAAAAACGAGAAATGTTATCAAATGCCCTGGTTTCCAGGCAATGAAGTCATTAAAAAAAAAAGCTCATTCACAGAACAAAAAGAAAGAAAATTCATATCACGGCAGATACTGCTCATCTTCTAAATAAAACGGATGTGTGTATGTGTGCCTGTGCATGCTTTTCAATCGAGCGTGTGTGTGTGTGTGTGTGTGTGTGTGTATGCGTGTGTGTGTGTGTGTGAGAGAGAGAAATGTGTGGTCTAAGAGCATGAATGGACCACACCGTTCTTCTGCATATCTGAAGCGCCAGTTCCAGCATCGGAACACAGGCTCATTGATGACGTTTTGTTGGTCAGCGACAGCATGGATCCACCCACCCCGCTGTCTTGCAGACTGCTGGAACCATTCGACACCTCACTGAAATGAAGGTAAGGAGGGGACAGTGTCAGGCAATGGTTGGAAATGACATTCAAGGTATGCGTGTGCTCAGACAAGAGCTAGACCAATATATCGGCTTGGCTAATATTTATTAATTTGTTTGTGTCGATTATTTGACAAAAATAGCATGCATTGTGAGCTTGTAGCTTGCCTAGTTCTTAACCCATTCTGAACCCCTTTTGGTGTTTTAAGCATTATGTTATGCTTTAGCTATTGAAAAATAGCAGATCTACAAGCTCAGAGCTTGTAGGTCTGCTATTTTTGAAAAATAAATGTGGAATATATATTCTTTCAGAGTGAACGTTTAACTCAAATCTTTGCTTCCAGCGAGTCCCTGGAACAACATATTTTCAGATGTGGGTCGGCGGCCAAATCCAGATATTTTTGGGGGTCCTTGACATGAAAAAGGTTGAGCACCACTGACATAGAAACATTGATTTTTCAGGGGAAAAAATTGTAGAATTGTCCTCAGGTCAAAATGGGTTAAACTTTAATGAAGATGGATTGATTTTGCACTTTGATAAAATATTGGTCGAAAGAATCAGCAATGGGCCAAGGCAAAATGGGGATGGACAGCAGACCCAATAAAGTGCCATCGGTCAGGCTCTAGTTCAGATATATTGGCTCACCCGAGGGCCAGAGAGATTTCCTCCAGCTGGGTCTTGTGGTCCGGCTGTCCGTTTTCTGCAGCCTTCATTTTATACTGCTGAACATCATGGGCCACTTGGCTCTCCTATTGGGAAAGAAAACACATTTTGTCTTAGAAAAGAATGGCTGATGAATGACCCTCGATGATAACCCTCGGGTTATCACGGTTATATGAACTAGAGCACCTTTTTCTTTTAGGATTATGTGTAGTGACAAATATCACCCTTCCCATCCAGCTTCCCTCCTCCGAACACGGGAAAATGTGTTCATATAGACCCCTAGATTCCAAACCCCCACCAGTCCTGAGATTTTACGGTAAAAATACAAATAAGGGGGGGAAAAAGCTTCTTGTCATAATATGACACAGTCAAGAACTGGTCCATGCAGGTGTCTTCAACAGGATAGATTACTCTTCACTACTGCCTAAAGAGACCATTAGAAGCCTCCTACCCAGCGGGTCCAAAATGCTACAGCTAGAGTTCCTCACCAGGACAAAAAAAAACCCAAACACATTTACTCCTGTGCTCAAACCCCAGAATAAAAATACTTATATGTTGATCACTCCACTGGGCGGTTAACCCCTTTTGGTGTTTTAAGCATTATGTTACACTTTAGCTATTGAAAAATAGCAGATCTACAAGCTCGTGGCGCGGCACCGAGTGCCACGCCACGAGCTTGTAGGTCTGCTATTTTTGAAAAATCGTGAAAATGTGCTTCAAATCGTTGAATATATATTCTTTCAGAGTTTCAGGTTTTTAACTCAAATCTTTGCTTCCGGAGGGTCCCTGGAACAACATATTTTCAGATGGGGGTCGGCGGATAATTACATATCATTTTTGGGGTCCTTGACATGAAATATTGAGAACCACTGATATAGAAACATGAGGTTTTTCAGAAAAAAGAAAAAAAAAAAAATTCGACTTCAGGCCTGGTTAATTCCTCTCCTCTCTCACCATGGCCATCTCACGGGTCCTCTTGCCAATCTCTCTCTCCACCTGGTGGAGCTCAAGGCTGAGCTGCTCGCTGGAGACTGCTGCTGAGCTGGTGCCCCCTGCTGGCCACTTTGCCTGCTGCTGTTGGCCCACTCCTCCCTGGCTCTGGCTGGGCTGGCCTGCCATAGCACTGGCCTCCCTCTGCAGCATCAAAGAGTTACTGGCAGCCTGCAGAAGAAAGAGGGAAAAACGTTGTCAATTAATACCAACGATTGAAACATTCTAATTGATGATGTACGATGATGATGATGAAGAGCGCCCCTCACTTCACACGGGTGTGATCTTTATCCTCAATTATGTACTTTGGTCAAATCATCGCTATGGGGTGATCAGCCAATCACACTATGATTCACACCAACACACTAAAGCTGGGCACAGGAGGGGCTAGCCCACTCAAAAAATAAAAGCCCACCTACAAATCAACTACAATTACCAGGCTTAGAAATGGCCTACGGGCTACCTATGCCACTACACGTGCAGCCACTGCATGGCGCACAGAGTGACGCATCATGTTGTGTTGTTGCATTGAAAATGTTCTGTCACTTATCAATTTGCGGGGAGCTTAAGTTTACAGGTGTTTAGTGAGTCATATTGCAGTTTTTAAAAAGGTCACAAAGCAGCATTATTACACTCTTATGGCATGGTATGTTTGTCAACACTGTGGATGGCCGTTTAAAATCAACCTGGGATGTCCGTTGGAGACGCATGCCGCTAAGGTTATGCAATAGCAATACCTGTTGTCCTATAGTACTTAGTGCAGTGCCCATCATCATAGAACTTGGATGACATCTGTGACTAAAAGGGCCCCAGCCAAACTAGACACAGATCTCTCTGGATATAGGCGTAAAACCGATGCAGACAGACAAGGCGAAGGACAGATATGGAGTTTAGCAGATGTATAGATGATTCTGGACAAGCACTGATCTGACCAGACTTCCCACTCAGCACTGCATTCCCTCTGGTCCTCAGCAGGTGTGTAGTCCATCACCCGCAATACGCAGGGGACACATTTTAGGACATTTAGAGAGAGAAAGCACTGCAAAGCAGAATTCCCTGCAAAAGTCTCTCAAGATGCACGGCTCAACAATATCATGACACTGAGAAGAACAGCCAGCACACAGTAAATGTTTCTTTTCACATCGTTTTATTTACCTCTCCACAGAGCAAACCTAACTTTCTCAGCATTTACCGAGGTGCTGGCTGATTTCTCATGCGTTTGTAGTTGCTGTGCACATCCCCCACAACAACACATATGTCTCGACTGTAGACTGTGAAGCAGACAGGCCGTTGAAAAAAGACCATCATGGATAAAAGCATTCAATAAATACCTCCATGCTGTGCATCTGGGTTTGTTGGTTGATCTGCTGATTGACCTGCTGCAGTTCAATCTTTAGCTGCTCTCTGTCTGACGCTGCCACAGGCAGACTGGAGAGAGAGAGAGAGAGAGAGAGAGAGAGACATGTTTACAAGACCATCCACACTGTCCCATCGATTTGGACAAGGTTCCAGCCCCATCACTGCTCCTTTGACTTGCATCATGTACGGTAAAATATGTCAAAACAGTATAAATGTGAAAGAAATCAAGATGAGGTACGTCCTACAAACGGCGTGCATACAAAGTTTGGCTCTGATCAGTCTCGTAGTTTGCTAGATTAGCTTTGCACACACACACACACACACACACACCCTCTTGCAGTATAATAAGACAAGCATTAAGTCTCACCGCTCAAAGTGTCCCTGAGAGGAGGAGGAGCCGGTCTGGTGGGAGGGGTAAGAGGCTCCGCCCCATCCTCCATGGTTTCCATACGAGTATTCTGCTGTGGGGAAGACGATAAAAACAGTGATTGAATATGTATGGAGGGATTTGTCTCCATACTCCAAAGTATGGACATTTTGGGGAAAAAAAGTAAAGGAAAGAAATGTCAGGAGGCATTAACTGCTACAGCTGACAATGGTGTGTTTACACGCACTGTGTGTAGAGTATTGCAAATAGCCATTAGAATATTTGTGTTCATGTGTAATCCATGAATACATTTATAACGCTATGAGGAAAATACAGAACAAATGAATAGCTTCCTACCAGCCATGGGCATGTGTTTTGAGTTGGGGTTCTGGGGCGTTGAGGCCATAGCCTGTATAGGGCCAGTGGTCTGATAGCCTGTCTTTGAGGTGCGCGAGATGGCGCCGAATCGTGACACCGTGGGCTGAGGTCCAAACGGGATAATGGGGTCATCATCCTTTACTTCTGCCCCCCTCCGAGGGGCTTCAAGAGACGGATCCCTCAGACCTTTAGCCTCCACATTCTAGAGAGAGGGAAAGAATCATGAATGTAAAGCAAGTTAGTGGAACGTACTGTGCAAGACAAGACAGGTGGCACATTCTGATCCTCAACTAGCCCATTTAGACCCGAGGACGCATCAGTGTCACATTAGCATTAACCTATTTAACGATTATTTTAAACCCTCGCGTTATGAGCTTTTGAAAAACCGTGAAAATGGTGTGCACATTTTTTAATATATATTCTTTCACAGTGAACGTTTTTAACTCAAAACTTTGCTTCTATTCCCTGGAACAACATATTTTCAGATGGGGGCCGGTGGCCAATTATATCATTTTGGGGGTCCTTGACATGAAATAGTTTGAGAACCACTGACATAGAATTTGTCATGAATTAGAAGACATTTATAGAATCTGGTCTCAGGTCTAAATGGGTTAAAGCTAATTGACCCAACTAAAAAAATAAAGAACAGAAGACAATGCAAGATAAACTCACCATCATCTCCATGGAGCCTGGCGCCATGACGTCTTTGGGTTTGGCGTCCTTGGTGCCAATGTAGGAGCCAATCGTATCACAAGACCAGGGCGAGTACTGCCCTGCGTAGTCAGGCTCTCTGCCCTTCCCAAAAGCTTTGGAGTTCTCTTCACCATACTGCAGAGATGTAGACCCGCAATGTTATTAGATGTTCTAATATACAACCAACCATTTCCTCTTTGGAACAGTTCACAGTTGAAACATGCCACTGTACTTCCATATTGTGCAGACTTCACAATTGCCACCTGATGAAGGCCAACCATGGCCGAAACATTGCTTGATACTAATGCCAGTGTTTTTGTAATAAATTAAGCACTGTGGCGCATAGCTGTGTGCAGACTTCTCTTTTAAGACTATATTTACCTATGGTCCAGCACTAACGAGGAACTGGACAAGTCACTAAGAGTCACTGCCTTGAAAATGTTCAATTGTGTCATTTGTCAATGAAATGTGTGGATTAGTGTCCATACAGGTGAGGTCCTATAATCCTGTCTGCTAAATGCAGGTAGAACTTACCTCAGGAGGGTAGTCACTTGGGAAGGGGTGAGAGAGTGTCGGGGAAGCAGCGAAGGGTGGAGGTGAGATGACCTTCCTCTCCTCCAGCTGGGATATCAACTCCTGCCGACGACGGTGTAGGTAGTCTAGGCTGGGCTGAGAACGGCCATATTGTGGCTCCTAACACAGGCACACAATTATTAATTGTCTGTCCTGATGAAGGTCTAATCAAACGATATGTCGACCAAAGAGCAAAAAAATCTTTGAAAAACAAAAAAGGTCCCGCACGTTGTCAGACTCTTGCCAAAAAGTGTCTGACAACGTGCGGGACCTTTTTTGTTTTTCAAAGATACCCTTTTTAACACAATGATAATTAGTCATAGAGTCTGTGACAAGTACTCCTAAAGCGAAAATCAAATGCTCAGAAATGTTCAAACTAAAGTTCACATATACCATGATAGTATGAATTAAAGTGTACACTTTTGTTTTTGTACACAGTTCACTTTTACCAAAGAAAAGTGTCACCAAGTAAAGGAGAATCAAAGCAAACTCACCCTACTATATCCCCTCATGGGTGGAGGCTGGGAGCCTGGTGGATAGTAGCTCTCCGGTGTATACCTGTCCCGGCCGGTGTGCTCAGGGTGGTAGAGTGAGCCACCTTGTCCTGCTGACTGAGGGTTGCCATCGAGAGGCGCAGGGCTCATTCGGACCAGGTCCTCCCTCTGAGAGGGGTATGGCTGGGGAGGGGGCGGGGGGCCGGGGTAGGGGCCATGTCGACCCCGCGTGTCATAGTGTGGAGGGGGAGGGTAGGAGAAGGGCGGGCCAGAGTGAGGGGCCTGGTAGGAGCGCTCTGGGGGGCCATAGCCACTGTAGGCGTCCTGGTAATGCGGCCCCGCTTGCTCACTGGGGGGTGGAGCGTTGCGGATGTAACCACGATGTTGGACATATGGCGGCGGCTGCTGGTAGGGGTAACCTGTGAAAAGGGAATGGGAGAACAGAGTCAATATTGGGTCTAGAGCCTAGTCAGGATTTTTGGAGGTTTGCTAGTATGTACCAACTTGACAGAAGGTTTACGGGTTTGCTATCCACCTCGCCTCACAATATATCGCAATAGGTTGTGAGTTTGAATAACTGTTATTTCTGTATTTTATTATTTTTTATTATTAATCATTTCATAAAACATTTTTTTTTTTTTTTTTATTGAGTAAATTGATTACCGGTAGTTTCATTAACTGTTGCACCTTCATTGTGTATTTTCTGCAAACCTCATACCAGTGTACTTTTATCATGTTAAAATAGTAGGGGTGTGCATCTCTCCCTTACAAGACGATTCGATACGTATCGATACGCATGGGCTACGATGCGATTCAGAGACGATACATTTTATATACAGAACGATTCGATGCGATTTCGATTTTGTGGAATTCGATGCGATACGGTGCGATCGGACACATTTAACTTTTTTTGATTTTTAATTTGAAGCTAGATCTATAAAGAATAGGGCTGGGACTTCATTAAAAACGTTATCTAATTAATTGGAGGCTTTGTGATGAATTAATCTGTGAATCAATGAATAGTGATTACATAAGCAATAAAACAAGTAGTTATAATAGTGATAATAATATTATTTATATAATGCTTCTCCGAGTACCTAAAGATGCTTTACAAGGGGAACATGAGAAAAAAAATAAAAACAACTTTATTAGGGAAAAACTAAGACTATGGAATAAAATAAATTAAACCAGTGGAATGAGATAGCTGGGGAAAGCAATATTCTAGAGGTGGGTTTGAATTTAGGGTGGTGGCATGTCTGAGTTTTGGGAAGTGCATAGTTTTGACAGGTCTGCCTGCTGTGGAAACTGGACAGTGAAACCCTGACCATTAAACACGGGCAGAAGCAAAGATACAGTCTATCATTCATTGTTAAAGGAAGCCAGCATTCCCATTCGTCTTTGTGTCTGCCTGTGTAAACACAGCATCAAGTGTGAGGGGTTTGGGGAAAGGATGGAAAGCACCATAGAGATATTAAGAGCGTCATAAGCATGCGCCCGTCCTGCGCTGGAAGTAGCAGATCTACAAGTTATCAACCTGTCACAATGGACAGCGCTTTGGGCTTGTACATCTGTGTTTTTCCCCACAGTTAGTTGAATTATATCGATTCATAGGGTTGATCCAACCTCCGATTCAGACGCTATTTTGACCGATCCAGTGCATCAATGTAGTCGCATCGTTAACGTTAAAATCGATTACCGATTCATATCGATATGTTTTACACCACTACAAAATATATACATGGTATGCGGTCAGGTCTGCTCTCACCTGTCGGGTACTGTGAAGGCTCATACTGTGAAGCAGAGGGCGGAGGGCGACTGTCAGGATAGTACATCTCTGGCAGCTGCTGCTGTTGGGGGTACATGGGAGACCCCCGAGATACCACAGGCATCTGCTTTACCCCGGAGAGGTGGTCCGGTGGGCCCCTGGGGTGGACCATTGCATGGGGCGGCAGGGGCATTCCGGGTTTAGACATGGAGTCCAGACTACAAGAAGAAAATAGTGGAGTTAGAAACAGACCAGGACATCTACAGAAGCTAGGGAGAAAAAAAATACTTTAATCATCTTTGTGCTTTCTTATAGCTAAACGATTAATCATCTTTGTGCTTTCTTATAGCTAAACAATTAATCATCTTTGTGCTTTCTTATAGCTAAACGATTAACAAGCCACAGATAAAAAAAACCAAAAGAAAACATATGACCCACAAATACCGTAGTTATTTTTATTATAAATTACACACAGTCACACACGCACACCTAGCCTGACACTCTGAACTCTGAATTCTCATTTCGTTTCACTTCATTATTCAGACTGAAAGCCCTCCCCACGGCAGCAGTTTATGGGATGGGCGTTGTCAAAGCGGCAAGCGACCAACCAATCAGAATAGTAGGAAAGCAGATGACGTTGTCAACCATGTGGCTATGGCTAACCCGTTTGCTAACCCAACAAACACAGCCAACGAGCGCTACTAGCATGTAAACGAAAGCGGTAAAATATGTCGGATGATGTTTATAAAACCTGTCGTTTCTGTAAAGAAACCATTTATCATACGTCGATTTAATAGCCAGATTGATACGGTCGTGAGTCACCGCAGTGGGGGCAGCCATGTTTGCTGTCTGACGCTGTCGAGTGAGGGGGCTGATGGCCAAACAGCTGCTGCGATCGGATTTTCGAACGACACCGACGCCGTTGTAGGGAGAGTCACCAGACCTGAATCGCCAGAACATATTTTCTTAATGGGCGTGGCTAGCGATTCAGGGTTGGAGCCAGGCTAACACACACCCCCTAATGAAACCAAACAGGCCAGGAAAAGGGAACTCACGAGTCAGGGGGTGACCCTGGGGCACTGTTACTCCCTCCGTCCATCTTATGTGGCTTACGCAGCAGGTCATACGCTCCCGGTCCCGTCTCAGTGCCACGGGCAATGAGCATGGAGGGGCCACCACTGCCGTTGGTGAGGGGCGAAGGCTTGCGGGTCACTGCTACGTCTAGGGAAAGGCCCTCGTCAGGCATGAGGCCTCCTGAGCCCGGGAGGCGAGCCGCCAGCCGCTTATTCATCTTACGATACCTGGGGACGACGCGCACAACGCATGAGAACGGACGGTCACAAAAAGTACAACTTTCAATGGATTTTCTTGACCCGACTCTACTTTATTTATAAAGCACATTTAAAAACGACTGTCATTGACCATGCTGTACAAGTTAAAAAACAGCATCAACAATACATCAATATCAAGCGGGTACATATGGATATAATAAGACACCAAGATAAGAGGTGATCAAATAAAAAGGTTGGAATTAAACTAGGCTGTGATTAAAAGCCAAGTTGAACAAATGGGTCTTAAGCAGAGATTTAAATGGACTGGGCGGATCTGATGTGAAGAGGAAGGCTATTCCAGAGCCTAGGGGCAGCCACAGCAACAGCACGGTCTCCCCTGGTTTTAAGTAGGGCTGTTTTGTGGGACAATAGTGAGAGGTGCGCTGACCTCAGGGCTCAGTATGGTGTTCAAGAAGTTCTGCCAAGTAAAAGGGCCAGCCCATTGAGGGATTTAAAAGCAATTATCAAAATCAATCGTAAATTTGACAGGGAGCCTTGATACAGAGACAGTCATGGCGGCATGACTACGGTAATTGTTCAGGAGGAGAAAAACTGATTATTCTTTTTATCCAAAATTTGTTAATAGCACAGGCAGACTCTTCACATACTGGTGCATGTCTGAAATAAATGTCAGAGCTGAAATCGACGTGTAAATATGAAATACATGCTTAAACATGTAGCTAGGTGAAATGTTAAGAGTCCACAGAAGTGAACCTTTCAAGCCTGTTTTCTCAACTCGTCGTTTTCTGCAAGACATTACTCTACAAGCCATATCTCCAAGACTGGTGGGTCAAACTGAACAACCACTATGTCAATTTAAAGCCATGATTCCTTGCTGTCATATGACATGACAAAAAAATAAAAAATAAACTTACTTCTCCAGCTCTTCCTGAGAGTGAGCGAAGGTGCAGCTGGCTCCACGGGGGCAGCCTCCCTTCTGCTTCATATCCCGACACATGTACGTCTTGTATTTACTGTGCTGAGGCGGCTAAATGGAGGGACATGTACATCTTGAATTTAGACTATTTACTGTGCTGAGGCGGCTAAATGGAGAGACATGTACATCTTGTATTTACTGTGCTGAGGAGGCTAAATAAGACTACCGAGTGGGGGAACAAAAACTTGTCACATCTTTACTACAGAGATCTACAGAGTTGCACACTGTGTATGCCAAAACTACTGAGCTTTACTGCCATCAAACCCTATACATATCCCTTAGATAGGCTTACAATACCTCCGATATTTGTTATCAAACATATCAATTTTGAAGATGTTGATTTCGTCGACTACCTTTTTTCACTGACAAACTAAATGGAAACTAAATTAAAACCAAGTTATGATGACTAAAACTTCATCAACAAATAAAAACTAGACTAAAATGTTAGGAAGGGACTACTAGTGGACAAGAGCAGAGCAGATGCATGCAGATCTACTGATGATATTTAGTCGACTAAAACTAGACCAACACTAAAACATTCTAGGTGACTAAAACGTGACTGAAACTAAATGAACTATTGAAGAGACTATGACTAAAACTAAAATCAAATTGTGCTGGCAAAAACAACACTGCATACAGCCAGACAGACCTGCTGTGGATCAGCTCCCTTCTTGCTGTGGTTCTGGATGAAGTCAACCAGGCCATGGACCACCGTCTTCACTGCTACCAAACCCTTCTCCAGTTGCTCCCATGTAGGGGCGGGTGCATCTGTGGACAAGAACAACAACAATTGTTTTAACAGACCACAGAAAAGCAGCCGGTGAATGGCCAGTTAATCCTTTTTGAAGTGTTTTACTGTATCTAGAGCCGTTTACATTTTTGACTTATGTGACTTATAAAATAATGTGATATATTGAATTATTTGTATATACACAGCATGAGAGAAAGAGAAAGAGGACTGGAATATGACAAATACACAGTAAGCTCAGGGAAAGCAGATTCCCTCCTTACCAGGGCTGGGATCAATATTAGCCAGAAGCTCCAGATGAGGTCGCAGTCTGTTGAGGTTGGCTGGGTCTCCTGTCCTCTGCAAGGCGATGGTCAACTCCTGGACACTCTGGGCAAAAGAGGCTGGGGTCTGCAGCTGTGCCAAAAGCAAAACATATAGAAGTGAATGATACTTTCAATGACGGCTGAGGTTTTCTGATTCACAGGCAAAAAAATAAGGAGAAAATACTCAGCCAAACAAATAGTAACATTTCAGGAATACACAAACATAATGTTGCTGTTGGGAGGAAACCACCTAACTAACCACCTAACAACTTTTTATAAATCTATCTATCTAATCTATTTATAAACTCCATTGGACCCTCAAATTGTCTGCTAAAGCAGCCAACTCCACCACCTCTCCCCCTCTCATGCAAGTAATTGACAATATATAAAGTCACAACACCAACATTTTATGTCCTGAAAAAAATGAAAGTTTTGGAGTTCTTCCTCCCGACAGCAGAGATATGCTGTATTGTCACAGAAAACAAGAAACCTTGCCCACTCACACAATCAACACATACCTTATCTATGATGGACTGCATGTGAGACTTGTGGGACTGGTCGCCGTAAAGCAGGGAGGACCACTGGTCTGGGGCGATGCGCAGCCCCCCCTCCATGGCAATCTGAACAATCTGAGAATCATGCTCGCGTCGCAGAGCCTCATACGTGCGGAACTCTTCTTTCAGCTGCATCAGGGACGAGTCTTCATCGCGTTTGGTAACCTAGGCGACAAGGGAGATAGGAAGGAGGAAAGGGGAAGTTACACAGTGTGTTATTTACATTGCACTCTGTGCTTTGGTACATTTCTGCTTCTAGTGAGAGCTTTTATGGTTGTATTTGCTTAGGATTTTATTACTTATTTGATGGTTGCCAGGGTATATATGATTTCCAATGGGGAAACTATGCCATTTGGCTTATGCTCATCTCAGGGTTGGATATGCCAAGACTGATTATATGTAGGACTTTTAATTTAGATAATGTAGAACTAGGGACTACATAGTGAGGGACTACATAGTAAGACACCTGACACAGATTTTTACCAGGTCACTGGTCCGAAAACAAACCTTGAAGCAGGAAGCTCTGTAGAGAAGCTGCACCACATGGCCTATGCTGGTCTTAGAGGCCTGTGGGAAGCGTGGCTCCAGCCTCTGGACTACAAAAAGAACCAGCACCTTTCTGGAAAGAGCCGAGCCGTCCTCCAGAGCCAGAAGAACCAACTTTAGAGCCTCCTCCTGCATGGCTGCGGGAAGAAACAAAACCTCAAATCATGAGTAACGGAAGTACAGCTTTCACATAAATCACAAACAAAACAGGATGGTGACTGCTCTAAAAAAAATAAGAAGAATCGAGGGTTTTCTTTCTACCTGGGCCAAGGAACTGACATCCTCGTGCGCGGACGGCGGCCCACAGGTTGGACGAGAGCTGCTGCGGGTTTTGGTGCTGCAGGATGAGCTCGGTGACGGTGCGCTCGCCCAGAGAGCGCGCCGCTCTCATGGCTCGGACGCGTCCCTCCTCTTCCACCAGCTGGCAGTGAACCAAAGTCACCAGCTTCCTCTGCATGGGCCGACTCAGCATGCTCTGGGCTGTGCTGCTCAGACCGACCCCTGGTCAAAGCAAAAGAAACACGGGATTTCAGTTTGGCGAACAAGTGAATATGACAAAAAGGAATAGTTCCAACGGTCGAGAATTTCCAGTAACATTCCAGGATGGTTGTTCCTAGTAATTTGTTGTGGACAATGTCAAATATGGGTTAAACCCTCGCACGCGTCAGTTGGAATCGAATACGGAAGATATGTCGAATGACTATCTTCAACTACTTCCATAAAACATCATCCAACTTCAATGACACTGAAATTCACTCAACAAATCTTCAGAGCTATTTTCATTGTGAAATGCAGTGCTACATTTGACATTTATATGTTGTGGCTTACCACAATACACACACACACATTGTTTTTGAGGTATATATATTTTTTACTCATTTAAAATAGGTCAAATAATTTCATTGTAAGAGCTGCACATTGATTGGCCCTCCTTGTCTGACTCTTTCACAAACACTCAACAATCAAAAACGATAATGCGTGGGAGGAAGGATTGTCCGCTTTTCCCTGCAGAGAAGACTGTTGGCCAAATGCATGAATAAAATCAATTCAGAGTTCACAAATGGTGAGGATCATCGTGAACCTCTGCACAAATTTGTTCAAAACCAATGCCAATTAACTCGGATTAAAGTTTGTCCATCTATGTTCTTAACCCATTCTGAACGGGCACCCATTTTGGTGTCAGCATCATGTTATGCTTTAGCTATTGAAAAATAGCAGATCTACAAGCTCATATCGCGCCACCGAGTGGCGCGATACGAGCTTGTAGGTCTGCTATTTTAGAAAAATCGAAGAGCGACTGACATTTCTAGAATCCGATCTCAGGTCAGAATGGGTTAATCAGACCCAGTGTGTGTCCAGTGGAAACCTCGTATGAATCTGATCTCAGGTCAGAATGGGTTAACACAGGGCTGTCAATCTCAAAGGCGCAATTCTTCAAATAAGTTAATAGCAAGCATGTAGGGAGCTCGGGCATTTAATTGTCATCGAAATGAAACAGATATTGGCGTTCCCGTACTCAACCCTGCTCCGAGTCAGAGTTATTAGCTAAACAGAGTAGCTAGAAATTGAGAAATACTGTCCGACATGGTGTGATTAGCGATCCAATTAACTTGTTTGGAATATTTCCAGACTTGAACCAGTGCTGATGTGGCAACAAGAGAGGCTGAAGGAAGGTATGGTTTTAGCTTATAGAGAGAGAGAGATGGAGGAGAGGAGAGGAGGATGCTAGTGCTGTGGGAGACAGGGGCTAGGGCAGAAGCAGGAGCAACAAACTGGAGCAGGTCAGATATGCAGATTTATTGGATTCTTTTTAATGGGGTCTTATTGCTATTCTTCTGTAAAGTCTGTCATGTAAGCACAAAGGCATTGGATTTGATCCAGAGCAGCTGGTGATTTATAACATGGGTTATGATCCCATATGATCAGGCCTCTGGAATATATATATAATATATTATTTGTTTTCTTTCAGAAAGCCCCATAAATATGTAATATTCAATAATGTGCAATTATTATTATCCAACTTTTTGCAATGGAGCACTGTTTATTTTTCTGTTATTTTAAGTATTATTATATGTCGTTTGACAACGTCAAGCAATGGAGCTCCGTTTTGCAGTATATGCATTATACACATACATAGATATGGTAATAATGTAATCACTTTTAACCTGCCGTCAAAGGGCAACGCATTGTGAGCTTGTAGAGCAACCATTTTCGCTAGTTAGTCATGTGCATTTAAGAATGCGTGCGTGGGTGCGCTTCCTTCCGCGAGCACACGCCCCCCGCCCCACCACCCCACCACAAATAGAATCTAATTCTTTAGGAAACACGGCACTGTCTGTCAATAAATAATGTAAGAGGACAGAGTAGAGTCCAGACATGTGTGTGTTTGTGTGTGCGAGCGCGCCGTACCTCTGGTGTTACTGAGGGGTTTGAGGTAGAGGGCCAGCTCCTCCACACACTCTCTGGCCTCCTCATAGTGCTGCGAGTCCTCTGGACTGGTGAGCAAGGCAACTGGCTGAACCTTAGGAACCTGCAATAACATACAGACAGCTTACAATTAGAATTGATTACATAGTATACTCTGTTCAACTGATGTCTCGGTATAGAATGGAATCGATAAAACAAAGAACCAATATTATTGTGCCTGGGACAAAAGCCACAGTACCGTGGTTCTGTATAGAGCGTCGCAGTCCCACCCCCTTTCATGCCGACGAGAGACATTTTCCTCATAGACTTTTTCAAAAAGTATTTATTAAAAGACGTTTTCGCCGCGCACAAAGCCAACTCGAGCTGTGACACATCATGACGATGGGCCGATCAAATCATTTGTCATGATTTGTCACAACTCGAGTTGGCTTTGTCCGCAGCGTAACAGTCTTTAAATAAATACTTTTTGAAAAGTCTATGAGGAAAATGAACGGGGAATTATTTTCCGGGTCTCTCGTTGTCATGAAAGGGACTGTGGCGCTCTATACTGCAATTTTATTAGTACTTTTTGGGGGGGGGGGGGGGGTGAAAGTTATTTGATTGCGTTGAAGTTTGTGATATCAAATATAGGTTTACCATAAATACAAAAACGGTATTCATGTATGTATTCATTTGTCTGCGTCCATACAAAACTCATTGGTCACCTGGGGTGTAGGGGAATTCTTTTTCGAGTGCCTGATTATTAATAATTTCTCAGCTTGAGCACATGATATCTACAGATACATTTTACTATAATACACACAAAAGACAGAAGCATAAACAGTTGGAGTTACCATGGGTGCGGTTAACCAATTCCACTGCCTTAAAACAATATATCACCAATGTTCCTGCATTAGGCCAATACAAGTACAATTGGTGCAAAATCAGTTGAGACCGGGCACCACTGATCAATGTAATGGTTATGGTACTCAAACTTAATTTACAGTGAAACAGTAGGGTAAAGCCCAGGGACTACAGATGAAATTTAGCTTTGGCTAACTCTGGCCCATTTACATTGAAGTGAAAACTGACATGTTGATTAATGAGCTTTGTCTCTGTCAAATAAATAAAAAAATATATTTTATAGTATAATAAAATGAACTCTGCATAGCACTATGCCTTAAACCAGGAGTTTTCTTCTTTTTTTCCCATTTTTACCACTCGTCTCAGTGGAGCAAATTGTAATTGAATTACCAATTGAATGTGGCGCAATATCTGTATTCTGTACATGAAGAGAGCTAGTTGCACCAGACTCTCTCGTTGTGTCGTACACAAGACCAAACACTGGTTCTTTAACATATCTTAGGGCAAAGTATCATACAAAGAAAAACATATATATTTTGTTGTCAAATCACAATTGCATCGCAGGGTATTACTTCAATCATTGGAATGCATTTCCAATCTTTCAAAAGGTACTTCAATGCTTAAAAATAGTGTGCCTCAGACTATAATGATCACATAGAATAGAACAAGTAGGACTGCTTCTCTGCCCATCAGGTCATACTGAGATAATCTACTCTACCAGGTTAACCTTTATAAGTACATAGATACAGCGCTTCACAGCCACAACAATATCATGCAAATCAACAGTTATGGAGATTCACAATAGTCAGTATTGTTGTTACAGTGATGTTGAACACTGTGTTCTGCATTCAATTTCTTTGACACATTTCTACAGAGTAACAAATGTCGCCATAACACGTGGTTGAAGCATTTATCAACGAGACACTTTTCAATAGGGCATCGACGGCACAAGTTTCAATAACAGCAACCTGAACTCAAGCCTGTTGGATCTTCTGTGCCGTCAAAATTGAGCAAATCCATTGCTCATCCATAATTACTGACATAGCGGGGTTATAATAACGTAGTTATCAGTCAGATAATGTAGTAATGTCACCAAAGAGGACATTGAAGTCTACTGCTGGGCAAAAACTATTTGGACATATATTTTCTGCTGCCATTACTACCTCTGATGCCCCCCTCTCTGCCCCAGCCTGTGCTCAGCCTACTATAAGTAGAGTGTACCGGAGTCTAACATTGCCTGTATGACGTTTCTACTTCTGTTTTGACCTACATACAATAACATAGTACTACAGTAGACTCTAAAGCAAATATTATGTTCTATGGTACATATACTATTATTACTGGTATACTCTGTTCTATATATTGTTTTCTTAGAATTTTAGATGATGGCTGATGTGACATTTTTATATAGTTATTTTACAAATTTGGAAAATTGTATTAAAACTTTCAGATCAGTTCTGTTCAACAAAAAAAGTTGAGTTAAAAGACAAAAAGAAAGATAGAATTAAATTGAACAATCACCTGTGTGTCCCAGGACCCACTAGGTTGACAATGGTTCAATTATCGACATTGCATGTCTAACTCTTCCTGGAAATGTTGCCAACTAAGCTAAAGGACAATTTATGCTTCCCTCGATCTCCCGGAAAGGTACCATCATTGATTGCACCACAAGACAATGTGTGCCGACTCCCCAGAGCAGACCAGTTGAATGAAACGAAGCCAACCACAACCAACTGACTGGTGCGTGACTCATCAAGGACTACATCAGAGCTATGTTTATCATGTAGTCTGAGCTAAATCGACATACCACTATTAATTATAATATTCAATAAATTATAGCCCTAACCTGTAGTCTCACTAGCCTCGCGTAGCCAGCCTTCATCTGCCTTTGCAATGCATATTGCCACAGGCAGATTAAGTCTGGCCCCTCTCAATCGTGGGAACACTTCACGACCGAAGTGGTGACGAGCCACCCAGATTCGTCTGGAACCAGGCTATTCAGTATTTAAGTCCGACGTCATTTTGTAGTGCTACGTTACGTCCGGGTCCAAGTGGCACCAGCTCCCGTCCGCATCTCATTGTAAATTGAATATCTAAACGCGTGAATCTTTTTACAGTGACGTTATTTTTCAGAAAGGAAGCCATTGAGGGTTAAAATGGGTCTTAATGCTTCCAACTCGAGTGGAATTATTAATGTTTTTTTAATGTGTCCATGACAACAAAAATATATGATGTGGAGTGGAGACAATAAAGACTATTATTATCATTATTATTGAAGGTGGCAACAGTCCATTTGATCGGTAAAATATTTCTGGGGTATATTTAGAATGTGTGCAGGCTTGAGTATGTTGAATCTAGTTTGCATTATGAGGATTTATTTGACACAATAAAATAAAATGGCCATAGTATTCCATGTGGGGCAGACGGCCTGTCACTGTCATATTTGGGAGAGCAGCGCAGCTTTGTTGTTGCGAGGAAAGCGGTAAAATTAGACTTTCGTGGTTGTTTTCGTCTCAGATTTAGTCCGACGGAGCGTCACAGTATAACTCCATGGGGACACAAAAGCGACACAAAAGTAGGACCCGGAAGTATCTCAGGAGGGGGCGCTCACATCACAGCTAAAATACTGAATAACCAACCAGGACCCAGTATGCAAATATGGGGCGGAACATTGCATGGGAAAAAATCGAATACTGAGAGGGACGAGACTATTATCCAATATCCACACAGTGATATAAGTATCGCTACGCGAGGCTATAGACTCACATAACCAGAGACCTCTGCCTACCTCTGGTGTATCTAAACTCAATATATGTGTTAGAAGTTGAACAGCATTGAGACTGACAAACAAAAGCCCATGGCTTTGAAAACACAACACTGCCCCAATATGAAGGACCACCCTAAAAGCCATGCATTGGTTCCACGATGCAGTCATATATTTTAGTGAAAATTGTTTCCTGATCATCTGGCTAATATACGCGACATGAGACTACTTTACATGTAATGTCCAGACTCAACGATGAGTCAACAATGTTATTTTACTAAGCCATGTCTTGCTCTACTCTAGTCACTCCTATACACAACACAAACCACATCTGCATGCTTGCATCAACCTCCACATGCTAGCATCAACAACTTAGGGCGGGCCTACCTTACCTTGCCAGGTACACACATGCACCTCTCAAGAATGCAAGGACTTTTTTTTTTTTTAGTGCCATCCTGTGTGTTTGACTGTACTCGGTTGCGGTTTATACATTTCTGTCTAATGAACTATTCATTCAATCAATCTTCATAAAGCGTCACAGTCCCGCCCCCTCGAAAGGCCCGGTAAATACTGTCCCAGTTCATTTTCCTCATAGACTTTCAAAAAGTATTTATTTAAAGACGTTTACGCTGCGGACAAAGCCAACTCGAGTTGTGACAAATCTTGACGACACAATGTTTTGGGCTGATCAAATAATTAGAAAGAAGGAAAAAGGGCAGGATACAACACTTTGTTTTGTTTTTCTTCTTACAAATTATTTGATCGGCCCAAAACATTGTGTTTATTGTCATGATTTGTCACAACTCCAGTTGGCTTTGTCCGCAGCCTAAACGTCTTTAAATAAAGACTTTTTGAAAAGTGAGGAAAATGAACAGGGAATTATTTTCCGGGTCTCTCTTCGTCATGAAAGGGGGCGGGACTGCGATGCTCTATAAAGGCTGGCGGTGAGGTGAGGTGACACCTGCGATTTCACGAACAATCCAAACACACGTGCATGCACGTACGCACACACACACACCACAAGGCCTCTCACCTGTCCTCCAACGAGCTGCAGCAGGGCAGTGTTGACAGGTAGCTGCTCGATGTCGGTGCTGATGGCCGTCTGGTCAAAGGGACAGGCCTTGCGGTGCAGCTTGTTCAGGCACATCTTGCACACAGTATGTCCACAGCCCAGACTTATGGGCCGACGGACGGTCTCCTCGAATGTCTGCGTGCAGATCGGGCACAGCAGGAACTCTGTCCATTGCGGAGCTTGCACTGGCATGGTTAAATGTTGACGGGACGAATGTTGACAGGGTTTGGGGGGGGTGGGATGTGTAAATGTGTGATTTTACACAGAAATAATATAATAATATAATATATGGAAGATTCCACTGGAATCAAGATTTTTTTCTTCCGAACTTAATCGTTCTCAAATGTCCTCACACATTGTGGATTTTGGATCACATCACGTGACAAATACTGCAAGAGAAAAAGAGAGAAAAAGAGATAAGATGGGTTAAAATGTTATCTTTCTCAGATAGACAGCACAATACAATTTACAAGTAGTATTTATTTAGGCATTTAGCAGGTGCCCTTAACCACAGAATAGAATGTACAGTGCATTTCCACAAGAAACTAGCATCCCAGGTAAACCAAAGATATATCAGTAGCCAAACAAGGACAACAATAGCAGCAGTATAGCACCAAATAAAGCTGAGTGTACATGGATTCAATATCTTAATTAAATAGATTTTCAGAATATTACATTTGAAACTATTTACCTTGTCAACATGTTTAGAAATTACAACCAAGCTGACTATTAAAATGCATTGTGATTCGTGAATGAAATGGTTAGTCCGTAGCTGACTGTGGGTTTCTAAATGTGTGTCAATAAGATACTATGAATTCAAAATGGCTTAACGTTGGGTCGGAATAATGGCAGAATAGCATTTAATGGATGGCAGTCTATGTTAAAAGTGCTTCCCCTCCGATGACAACAATGTAAAGCGTGCAACAATTCGATCTAGTAATGTTGTATATCACGAAACGTTCAGTGACAAACAATTACTTACGTATAAACAACAGTTGTGTGGCCTACTTGTTACCGCTGCGATCATGGACAAAGGGTCCTGGACAGGCTAACAGTTAGCCTAACATTAGCCAAATCCTGCCGTTTAGCACAACTTAACCACGAGAGCAGATAACCATGCAATACTTGTTGGTGCCCACGTCTGTTTGTGAACGTGTGGGAAATAACATGCTAGTTATTCCACGTTCTCGTCTTAATTTACTTCCTAGTCAACACATTTCGAGGTGCGATATTTATGCTAGCTGCTTGCAACCTAGCCCACAACGTTAGCATGTTTAGCTATGGGGTGGCTAAAGCTAACGTCGTTGTTATAACAATATTAGGACTAATTAAAGATTGAATGCACACCATAGTATGCTGTAAGACTGCAGTTATGTTATTACTTAAAAGTACAGTGATATATACATTAAAGTGTTGAGGTCCAGGACAGGAAACTAAACAGAAAACGTAGCCCCAGTGACATTATGTAACGTTAACATTAGATTACATGCCAACTGCATGGAAAAATCCAACTATCTTTTTTCCACATGTAAAAAAAATAAAAATCCACGTTATTCAATCACTGCGTTGATTCCATTTCCAACGCCAACTGCCATTCTAGCACATGAAAAGGACCAATAATAATCAGAAATACTTTAGAGTACTCCCCAAATCCACACTGATGATCAGACAATGCTAACGCTACTCCTCCCGGTGTTGCTGTATGTAGCCTGCTGGGCTCGTACAGCTAAAACCTAGCCTAACCAGGCTAGCCGTTAGCAATTATAAGCTAAAGACCCATTAATGTCACATACAAAAAAGGAAACAACGGAGCCGCTATAACCATTTACGCCCCACGTGAAATGCAAAATATCCCTTCGGCGATACTCACTCTTTCCAAAACACTTGGAAGAGCTTCATCTTTCTTTAGGAAAATGGTATTCTATTTTGTCGGTCGCCATGTCGACTGTTGCAGCCCTGTGTGTGCTGCTGCCTGTCGAGCTTTGGGATGGGAGGAGGAGGGAGGAGGAGGGTGTTACTCTACAGCCCCGACCAGCGGCTAGCCGGTTACAGCTAGCTGGACGTTCTGGGCTGGGTGCGTGTGTGCGCGTGCTTCCTCGTGTGTGTGCGTGTGTGTGTGTGTGTGTGTGTGTGTGTGCGTGTGTGCGTGCATGTGCGTGCGTGTGTGTGCATGTGTGCGTGTGCGTGTGCGTGTGTGTGTGTGTGTGTGTGTGTGTGTGTGTGTGTGTGTGTGTGTGTGTGTGTGTGTGTGTGTGTGTGTGTGTGTGTGTGTGTGTGTGTGTGTGTGTGTGTGTGTGTGTGTGACGTGATTACTACGTGTTTATGTGGTACCACATTATAATGTGGGACAACAGCACCCTCTATGGGTCAAAGACTGTATGCGTCGCGCATCATTGAGCACGTTTTGTCACTACTAGTGAGTGACTGACAACTGGAAAGTCTGTACCACTACCACGGCGGGACAGAAAGAGACAACATGATACAATACAAAATGTCTAGATATAATGAAATAAAATAGATGTCAAGATGTTATTATTTGGGACCAAACCAATCTTGCAAATTTAAACGGAGGGGTAGACTAGATGTCCCATTTTGATTACAGCACGAGGACAAGGCGCCCGCCGCCTTTAGAGTTGTATGGCTTTTATTTTATTGTATTTTATTTTGTAATATATACGCCGGTAGCCGGTAGGCTTATGTTGTGTGTTGAGACTTGAGAGCACTCATCAGGCGTGTTGTTTATCGTTACGAAACAGGGGGCTTCAATCAGGCTATATGAGTTTCCAAGGACGAAATTAAAAAGCACGCATTTTTGTATTCCCATTTATTTTTTATCTAATCCCTCGATTCTGAAGGGATTACCCGGGACCAATCATGATTGACGGACTGGCGGTTCGCTTACACTGCACTGACTGCATGGACTGTGACAGGATGTGCAGCCTATAAAAGCTATTGCTAAACATTATAAAGAGTTGCCAGCTGGATGACAGCAAAGATTTTAATTTCAATTTCTAAAGGGGAAAGTTGCTCCATCTTATTGCGGTTGAGGATGCGCACAAAAAATGTACAAGGCGCAGCAGGTTTGAATGGATTGTCACCGCGCTAACTTCTGCAGCAGTCGCCTCAGCATAATCAACTCTGGATATTGTGGTAAAGGATATCATCTTATTCACAATTGTTTGAGTATTGCTAAAAGTTAATATGCATATTTGTATTTTCGCGTAGACCTGGGCTACTCAAATGCTCGTGTAGGCTATGCTATAATATAAGTAGATTGTTGTTTTTGTATTCAAAGTATCCTGGGACGAAAATCTTGATTGATTAATTGATTGATTGATTGGAAATGTTATTAACAGATTGCAGAATCGGTGCAGTTCAAGTAGTTATAGGGAAAACTTTGTGACAGCTGCTGAAAGTTGGGGTGCCATTGTACAGTATTTATTATTTAAGGCAACATTTTGAATTTCATTCAGCCCTATGTCCAGCTTTGAGGGTCTGTGTAAACACAAACATTTGAAGACAAAAGTGTGAAAACGCAAACATTGACAAAAGTGAGGACGCAAATTGTGTTTGGCCAGAAAGAGATGATATATGATGATGACATATGATGATAAGAGTGCCCCTCACTTCACACATGTGTGATTTTTTCTTGTGTGATTATCTTGTGTAGTATCATGCAGTTGGCCTAATTATTAATGATAAGGCTGAGTGACTGAATCCACATTTGCTGTCTTATAGGTCAGGATCCCGAAATTGGAAATTAGCAGACCCCCATTTGAAAATATATGCCAGGGATCCCCATAAGAGAAGATTTTTACGGCTTTAGCAGTGATTCTCAACCTGTATAATTTCAAGGGCCCCCAGTTTGAACTCAATTAGGCTACGGTCTCCTATTCAGTGGCATTTCTATCTCTGGGACCCCCAATTTATATTGTAAAATCAAAGTTAATTTCACTCTGAGAGTGTGCAAATGGAACCAAACGGACCTGTTAGGGTCAGTTTGGTTCCATTTGTCCACTCCCCACTTTCGGAACCACTGCTATAGGTAACATGTCAACTAAGAGATTTGCAATTGAATGAGTAACAATGGCCTTATGGTGGTGTTTATGAAAATAATATCACTTAATTGTTTATAGGATCCATCCCAGTTGTTGCTCTATTCCTGGTCAACCAATGGAGAAAGTGTCGCAGGTGGGAGATCAATCAATCCCCACCCATTCACCTCCGACCTATGGGGCTTCTGTCAACTGGAGCCTCCTGTCTGTCCCTGACTCACCTCTCTCATGCTCCCCGGGACCTCCTCCCACGAGCTCAGCCGTGCATGCACTACAAACCAAGGTGAAGACACTCACCCAGAGGAGACAAAGAGGGCGGGAAAGAGAGAGAGAAAGAGAAAAGTTTGACTTGGTGGTTCCGGCGGTGTTTGACCCGGTTGGCCATGCTGCCACATCTCTAGTCCTGCCCAGAGAGAGAGCCCGATGCAAGGGCAACGTGCCGCCGTTGGCTGCCCCGACGTGGCGACGCGACCCCCTGAGCAAGTCGAGCAGCAGCGAGGAAGAGGAGGAGGTGGAGGTAGGCCTACAGGTGAAGCTGGAGATCCACAGTCCCCCGCCGGAGGCACCAGGGGAGCCGGGGAGCCAGGGAAGAGGAGAAGAGAAGTCAGCTGGCGGAGGGGGTCTGTCAGACCAGCCTCGGGGGCTAGGGGAAGGGGCCAGTCTGGACAACCTGAATGACAGCTCAAGCAGTGGCAAGGATGCCCCGGCCGCCCGGCCTCCGGCACCACCTACACCTGCCTCCGCCTCCTCCTCGACCCTCGCCTCTGCCGCCAGCGCCTCTCCATCTCCCTCTACGTCCTCACCAGCGACCAGGCACTGGGCACCACCAAAGGGCTTCTGGAGAATCGTCCGTCCAGAGACTCTGCTCCTGAACGGCGTGCCGTCGTCCTCGTCACCTCTGAGGGACCACGCGCAGACCGGTGCCGCGGCCGCGAAGCCCCAAAGGAAACCCAGCCAAACGGAGGCCCCCCCTGAGGCCCCTGCAGGGGCCGCCGGCGATTTAGGGAGCGCGGCGGATGACGGCGAGGTGGTCCCGTCAGAATTCAAACACTCGGACAGTCTGGAGTGTTACCTGGACAGGTATGAGCAGAAGGAGGCGGAGCCGTCCAAGCCGGTGACGACGGCCCTGCGGCTGGGGGTGGACAGCAGCATGGACAGCGAGTCCACACTGACACTGTCCAACGACGAGAAAGCAATGACGAGACACAGGGCCTGCAGGAGGCCTAAGGAAAGACAACAACAACACACCAGCAGAGAGGAGGGAGAGCAGAGCTCTTGTCATTATAGTGATGAGGCACGCAAAGTGGATTGTAAAGGTACGTTTGGTTTGACATTAGATTAGATTAGATTAGATTAGATTCAATTTATTGTCACTGCACATAGTATACAAATACTTTGACGATGAAATGAAGAGTGGCGTCTGGCCAGAGTGCAATACAGTAATGCAGTAAATGAGAGAATAAATTCAGAAAATGTACAGTATGTAGAGTAATGTATACAGAATAATAAATAGATAAATAAATAGATAAATAGAATAAATAGTAATGAATATGATGGTAGAACCAAGCATAATCTGGATAAGTATATGATAAGAAATAACTGTACAATGCAAGTAATGCATGTAGCATGTATACAGTATGCACACCCACCCCACACATACCCACACTCTCTAACATACTAATGAATATAAGCATGAGTTCAGGTGGGTAGAGGGATGGAGGGACGGAAGAGGGTCAGAGTTCAATGTCCTTGGGGGGGGGGGGGGGGGGGGGGCAGAGTTCAGCAGGGAGACAGCAACAGGAAAGAAGCTGTTCCTGAGCCTACTAGTGCGGGAGCCAATAGTTCAGGTTAACTATGCACATTTCTGTGAATCATAAATGAAACTATTGAATATGCTTTTGCGCTGATCTATGGCTGACCTCTCTTGGACCTCTCTGTACATAGGCTATGTAGGGAGTTGTATTAATGGTAATGTGTCCACGCAGGGAGTATAAATGTTTTGAGAAATCCATAGCATATCTACGATTGATCAGAACGTAATCATTAAAGAAAATGATATAAAAATATGAAATATATATTTCCTCTTGGTTAGTAATCTGGTGTATATACTAAGTCAGCTGGACCTTTGTGATCAAAAGACAGAGATGCCAGAATTAAAACTAACTTGATTTTGCTTTTATATTATTTGTTATATCTTGCTAAATGATTATGATTATGAAATTATGATTAGCCAAGGCCACAGGCTTGCTGCTATATTGCATTCACATTCCTTTATTCAGTGGTGAGTTTTACAACCAATCAGAGTCAGAGACACAAGATGGAGCTTTGGGATGTCTATTTTTATTCCCCCCACAAAACGCACATATTGCCATAAAAATGTGTATGTTTACAGTGACTGCCAACTGTAGTGGTTGTCTGTTCAAGCATAAACTGCAGTGGCACATGGGCCCTGTGTTCATGAAGCTGACTGACTCACTGTGCTGAACAGATGTTCCAATGATGAACAGATGTGCACAGGGATGTTGCTATTATTAGAGTCTATGACGATGTGTCCATCTGCACGAAGGCAGATCAGGTCATAGAGTACATGTTTACTTACACAGTCAAATCGTGTGTGTTCTGAGAGTATACACATTGAACAGAAATCTTCACGTTTGTTTACTCTGATTAAAAAAATGGATACATTTACACAGAGGAGGACTTTACTGTGTATTGTGTGCCTGTATCATATACTAATGTACACTTCGTATGGGTGTGTGTGTACTTCAGGGTGTATGTGTACACTGTGTCAATGACAGAACAGAGTAATCTAGTAAGAGAGTGGCGACACGCTTTGATCTTGCCGCAAAGCGGGGTGCTATGGGCTATAGTTCCAAACATTGGAACTATCCCATTGAGATAGAATGAGCACTTCCGCATTCCATTGTTACAATGGGAGTCAACGCTGGTGTCGCCACTCTCTTACTATATTACTCTGTGACAGAAATAGGAAAATGAACATACATCCATTGTGATCAACAACCAAGAATGGCTCTATGATTGATAACTCACTCCATGTTCCAGCCATTGGTTGCATAACTCCTTTGGTTTTGATGGACATACAGTAGGAGTAGAGGAATGTAACCTATGGAGTCAGCGAGTGATGTTATTAAGGCTTATGAAAAATCTTTGTGATCATTCTACGATTCATTCAATCACCGTAATTCCTGCGTGTACAACTGTACATGTACTAGATCACATTGTGTCAAGCCACTGTGCTTGCAGTGTCTGGATTGCACCATTACACAGCAATATTTCATATTTGTTGACATTTGTTCTATTCATTTAAATGTGAAAGCTATCTTTGCATTTGTGTCCTCCAGTATTACAATATTAAAGACAGGAATAGCTCTGTTCATGGTGGAAAGAATTCACTTTCAATCTGTCAGACTGTCACAAGCACATATGTGTTTTACATGTGCATGTGCTCATTTTATACCAGATGACCAGGCTTCAGACTCATCAATTCCCCCTCAAGAGCTTGAACAATGTCTAAGGTAAGTAAACAGAGTATTGTTTTATGGAGGAAAGCAGTGAGCTAGAATTGCCAAGGTTTTCCGCTGCCCTTATTTTGAAATGGAGTATGACCCCAAACACCATGAGTTTGTCACTCTCTTACAATGAGTGACAAAGTTGCATTTGACCATGTGCTACTAAACATTTTGTATATTGTCACACCTCCTTCACAGGGTTGGGATAAAACATTGACATTACAGACTGTTCTATGGGATCTATGGGGAACACAGCATGTTATACTCCCGACACACATGCAGGAGAGAATGAGTCACCCTGTCCATTACAAGGATAATCCTCAGTATCATGCTATCTTTATCACTGGGCCAGGGGATAAAGAGGAGTTCAGTGAGTGAAGCACAATGCAGAGCAGCTTAGCTGGATGTAAGGATGGATGGATGAGGTTCCTCTGTGCTGCCACGCCCCAGTCTATCTGATATTGCATAATGTGGCTTAACGAATGGATAAATTAATTAACATGAAGGTTTTACTGGGCAGGCAGGATAAATGATATGCATTTAAAGACTAATTCATTCATAGTCCAATTAATGGGAATAGAAGATGAGCTCAATTTGATTTATTTAGAAACACATTGTTGCCCTGCAATTAAATTTAAATGCTATAACCATGTAGTCCACTTGCCAGAATGTGAACCCAGGCATGTTGAGTACACCAAAGTTTTATGTTATGAAATGTTGAGTATGGGTCCCCAGCATATAGAAACTGCCGGAGGCTAACTTGCATACCGGTATATCGAGCAATTCTCATAATTGGCATAAAGTAATATGTGACCATGCTATTAACAACCTATAAGGGAAAATAAATCTAAATGTCATCATGCTTTAAGCAGCATGTGACGTGTCAAACTAGGGGGTTTTCATGGTACTGAATCCATTCCAAGCATTAGTTTTGCACAAAAAACACTCCTTGGGCTACAAACGACCATAGCCATCATCACTTTTCTGGAAAGCACTTTGTTGTTGCCTTTAAATGTGCTTTATAAATAAAATTGACTTGACTTGACTTGTGATGATGTCAGCACATTTGGGCAAGCTAAGTGGTTATGGCTGTTTTTAGCCCACGTGCTACATAAAGCATGATGAAATTTCATTAGTGTTAATGGTATGGTCACAAATTATGAAAGTTAGCATCCGGCACTTTCTAAATGCTGGGCACCCATACTCAACCTTTCTAACATAAAACCTTGGTGTACACTCAACATGTCCGGGTTCACAATGGGGCTCCATGGGCTGGCAAGTAGACTAATGTGTTTGCACACTTCTGTTGTTTTAACCCATTCTGACCTGAGATCAGATTAAAAAAATGTCTTCTACATCCCGACAGTTTTCTGAAATAGCTATGGTTCTTCTATGTCAGTCAAATTACACTGCTAGATTGTGTAGAGTGGAGGACATACAACTAAATGCTGAGGTTCAATGTGACATTTGAGCAAGGTGATCTAGAAATGGCTGCCATATAACATCGAACTTATTTGAATTGTCCATCATGTCATAGCGAATTTTCTCCATATGTAATATACAAGTAAGTTCCGTTAACCAGGTCTTGAAATGAGGTACTTCAATCACTTCTTTTGCAATTACCATACCATACATCATTGTATTTTGTACAGAAACATTGTGATTTGACAGTATTTGAGAAGAACCAAAAAGTGCAGTCTCTGGGTCAGGTTCAAACACACATCCATACACATCTGAAACCCATTTAAATATATCACATATATCTTCTGGACATGCCCAAAATGTATACAATTTTGGGCATGTCCAGAAGAAGTAGGTCAGGGTACCTTCTGCCATTCCGCAACGATCACATAGTGGGGAGGTAGTTGGGAATATCCTGTGTAATTTTGTTTTTGAGTAATGGAGTCTATGCATAACTTTAAATTGTATTAATTGATGTCGAAGACCGAATTCTACGAAGACCCTCCTCCCAGACATCATCCCCAATCTGCAAACCTAGTTTTTCCTCCCAAGCATTTTTCAAAGAATGTGTCTCAAAGTTGATTTGTTCAGAGAGTGTATTTATCACTTTAGAAATTAATTGTTTTGACCCAGGTGGACACAATAAATGTTTGTACAATAAATTGTCTTCAGGGAGAAACTCAAAATTGGGGATAGATTGGCGAGCATAGTTTCGTACTTGTAGGTATCTAAAAAAGTGGGTTGTGGGGAGAGAACATTTATTTTTTATAAATGAGGCAAAATGGTTGTCAATGTACAGGTATTGTAAAGTAATTATACCTTTGAGTCTCCAACGGTTGAAACACACATCTGAGAGGGATGGGGGAAATGCATGGTTGTTGTATATTGGAGTGTGTGGTAGTTTACTATACTTTTTTATTTGTTGCCAGATTTTGAGACTGTTCAAAATCACAAAATTGTCTGTTGGTATGAGTGGGGGTTCTAGGGGCTGAAAAAAGGAGTGCTGGGAGAGAAGAAGTTTTAATATCCTTCTTTTCAATGGCAATCCATGAGGGGGTGTCAGTGGAGACCTCTACTTTGTAGCCATCCTGCCAATATGCAAGGGCCCTTACATTCCCTGCCCAATAATAATGCAAAAAACATGGTAAACCTAATTACAATATAAATATTCCACTGTTACTTTCTTAGCTTACGCATGTTTCATGATAAATGCTTTTTATGTGATGTATTCCCATGCTTTGTTCTTGCTTAAATGTAAGTCGCTCTGGATTAAGAGCGTCTGCTAAATGCCTAAATTGTAAATTGTAAATTGTAAATTGTAATCCACCCATCTCAATAGGTTTGTGTAGGTGCGTCTTCGATATTCTATGAGCTTTAAACCCCCAAATAAATGGCATAATTATTGAATCTACTGATTTAAAAAAATATCTTGGTAGAAAGATGGGGAGGTTCTGAAAAAGATACAATAATCTAGGAAGGGAAACCATCTTGATTGCATTAATGTGACCATAGAAAGAGGAAGAGTCCTCCATTTTTCAATATCCCTCTTCAATTTTTCCACTTTTTCAAGAAAGTTCATCTTAAGAATTAATTTGGGGTTTTTAGGGAGGGTTATCCCCAGATATTTCACTTTGTCCGTAATTTTAAAAGGAAGGTTATGTAAAAAATCACTATCAAGATCAGCACCTATTGACATAAATTCACTTTTCTGCCAAAACCTGAGACTTCACAGAAGGATTTAATAAGATCCAATAAGACAGGGATAGACTGCTCAGGCTGCGATAAGAACAAAACAACATCGTCTGAATATAAAGATATGTGATGATCAATTTCCGCTATCTTAATTGGTGTGATGGGTTATTCCTAATACTAATGGCGAGTGGTTCTATGGCGATGGCGAAGAGGAGCGAGCTAATGGGGCAACCTTGACGTGCAGAGTAATGTGACAGGTGCTGATCTATCTACGTAGGTTTGTAAGGATGGAGGAGGATGGATTAGCATATAATATTTTAATCCACAAAACTCCTGGAAATTCCTCCAGTAGGCCTACCTTGATCATATAAGGCCATTCCAATTGGTCAAAGTCTTGCTGTGCATCCAGACAGAGGACAGCTAGCTTAGAGCCCCTCTAAGTTTGCACACTTCTACAGAAACATTGTTATTCACTTCATTTCCCAATGTTTCTATAATAATAATAATAATAAACTTTATTTATATAGCACCTTTCATGTCATAAAATGCAACGCAAAGTGCTTTTCAGGGCAGAAGAAGATAAAAAACACAAACATAAAGTAACAATTAAGCAAGCAAAAATACAGTTGGCCTTAAGACAATAAAAAACAATGTCTGTCTCAGTCTCTTCCTTCCATTAGTGTCTCTCTCTCTTTCTCTCTGCACCTCTCTCACCCATTCTCTGTCTTCCTCCAGATCACTCATTGGGCCCGGGCTTGCGCTTCCTCTGAGTCCAAGACACGAGCAAGCCAAACGTCTTCTGGAACGAGCTCGACTCAAGGCCCGTTCCAATCATATCATCAAGGGTGATCGCCCAACCAGACGATCACAATCTGACCAGAGAGGCCACACGTAAGTTATAGCTTATCATCAGTGGTTCATGATAGAGTTTGATGAGGTGAAATGGGCATCTGATATAACGATGCCTCTTGGTAAGTTCTGAGATGTACAGGTGTAGTACTAGTAAGGCAAGTAAGACACAATCTTTTTATCTTTTTTTAAATGACCTTTTTCTTAATTTAAGGGATGTTTTACTTTCAAATAAAATAAACATTAAGCAAAAACAAATAATACAAATAAATGAAAAAAGTAAGGGGGGGAGCCGTGACTTTTCCATTACCCCTTTCTTTTCTTTTTTTCCACTTTAAATGCATGAAGCAAATATAACAACAATGACAACACAATCATTTAACTACGTAGTCGAATCTTGAAATAAATTCCAAAACTAACTGGTAACCAGTGAAGGTGGCTAAAATCGGGGTGATGTGCTGTGCTCTTCTGGTTCTGGTTAAAAAGCATAGCTGCTAATTTTAACTTGCTGAAAATAGCCGATCTACAAGCCCACAACGTGTTGTGAGCTTGTAGATCTGCTATTTTCAGCATGCAACCGAGTGTAAAATTACTTATACTGGATCTCTCTTCCACTAGTCCCTTCCTAACATTTTTGTGTAGTTTTTATTTGTTGACAAAATCGTCAGTATATAATTTTCGCCTTAGTTTTAGTTCCTACCAGAGGAGAGAATGAACTATGAGGAGGGAGAGGCTATAATGTGGACAGGTGGAAATAAACGCATTAATGACTTTTTCTAGGTCAGCTGAAATATTATTCAGCTATATATTACCATTTTAGAAATGTTTCTAAGCTGGTAAAAATAGGATTGTACAACCTTACTAATACTAATGTGTACTAAAACTGAGATTACTGTTCAAAAACACATTTCTGGCTTTAGCCCCTTAACCCCTCATCCCTCAACGTATTTGCCTTTTTTTTTTTTGAAAAACCTTTTAACCCATTTAGACCTGGGAATGATTCTACAAATGTCTTCTAGATCCTGACAGTTGAAAAATCCATGTTTCTATGTCAGTCGATCTCAAACATTTTCATGTCAAGGACCCCCAAGATTATATGTGGGACACCCCAGAAGCAAAGATTTGAGTTAAAAACGTTGGTTCTGAAAGAATATATATTCAAAGATTTGCACTACATTTTCACGATAAAAAAAAATAGCAGACCTACAAGCTCATAGCGCGGCAGCTTGTAGATCTGCTCTTTTTCAATAGCTAAAGTATAACACAATGCTTAAAACACCAAAAGGGGTTCCCGCCCCAAAATGGGTTAAAATTGTTCAAATAAGTTGATCTACAAGCTCACAACGTGTTGATGTAGATCGGCTAGTTGAACTATGTTTTTCAAAATAGTGAAAAATGGCAAATAAGTTGAGGGATAAGTTAGGGGTAAGGGGTGGCACAAGATAATTCTCAGAGGTCTCTCTCTCTGCCCGCCCGCCCGCCCGTCCGTCTGCCCCGCCGTCCGTCCGTCCGTGTGTGTGTGTGTGTGTGTGTGTGTGTGTGTGTGTGTGTGTGTGTGTGTGTGTGTGTGTGTGTGTGTGCGCGTGCATGCATGCATGCGTGCGTTCATGTATGTATATATATATATATATACCGTATACAAAATGCATTTATCTAAAAGTCATGGTTGTTTGCTCACTTTATATCTCTCGTGGTACTTCATCTTTTTCTCTTTTTCATCTGTCTTCAGTTCCTTTTGTTGTTGCTGTTGGCATTTTAGTTTGGCAAAGTCAATGTTACATAAGAGTTGAGATGAATTATTATTGCCTCAGAGCTATAAGGATGGTTCATAATTGCAAGCATGCAGCAGATATTCCATGGAGATGTTTGCTGTCACTCTACTTATGTAATCATGTTTATGTCACATGGTTTCTCTGCTATGGTTGTTTTGTTTCTATGTCAGAGCGAGACATTCACACACAACACGAGTATTAGGAACTGTCGCACACAAATGGATCATGCATTCATAATTGCACAAGAGAGGTAATTGTGTTTGTTGCTTTGCTTCATTGTAGTGGAGGAGATTAGGGATATTTTGCAATAATTTGTCTAAAAGCTCAGAATTTTGCACAGCTGCAGCCCAGGGCATGCTCTAATGATTTAGCTCGGGCGCCCGAGCAGGTAATCTTCGGGGGCGCCACAGCGGCCAAATTCATATGGCCACACCATTAACAACCTATATAAGGCAACATTTTCTAAATTTCATTATGCTTTAAGTAGCATGTGACGTGCCAAACTAGGGGGTTTTCATGATTCTGAATTCATTCCAAGCATTAGTTTTGCACGAGAAACACCACTTGCTAAAAACGGCATCACAAATGTGTCTGTCCTATGGCATCTATGTATGTGCCTATGGCCACATTTAGCCCAAGGGTTAAAGAAAGGTTTCATGACAACAGCGCCACCTGGTGGTCACTAGTTTAGGCTTTGGTTGCCAATTCGCCCATTATAAAAAAAGAAAGAAAATGTAATTATATTATGCATGTAATGTGCATGTCATCACCTGTACACCAGATTAGAGGAATTTTCAAACCGTGTCTTGTCGACCGTGGCATCCGGTCCATAATTGGCAATAAAACGTCTTGTCGTTTATGGCTCTAATACATTTTAATTTATTTTTTGTTTTTATTATTTGTTTTAATACCTCGAAAAACACCTGCACACTGTCTTCAAATGCAGTGACCAACTTTTATTAGGGAAACGGCAACGTTTCGGCCCATCAGGCTCAACGGCGTCATCTCCGGGAGTGCCTGGTAGCTTAAGCACCCACTAGGCAAAATAATAAGCCAATAAGCACCCACTGAAATGAAGGCTGAAGCTCCCCTCCCCCTGGTCATGTTGTCACGTAGTCACACACCTTTACGGGGGGTGGGGGGCGCTTGGGCCACTGAGGTGGTGGGCGAACAGGTATTCATTCAAATGCTAATAAGGTGGCTTTTGTTCTGCTGCCAGGTAGAGAGTATAAATGTTGCATACAGTACAGTACAGGGCAGGCTTTACTTCCATTTGACTACTATGAATAAAGCCACCTCAAGCCAAGAAGAGATTCGTCCAGTCCATGCTACAATTCGGCGCACAATTTCACTGGAGCGCGCAGCACTTATATGCACGCAGACAGCAGACACATGATACAGTCCTACATCATATGTCCCGCCCCAAACACTGAGGAGGTAAAGTAAACTTGTTTATAATGTGCCAAGAAAAAGAGATTCCAATTACTTTTCGGTGCGCACTCACCATGAATTCAAGCAGAGGTCCTCACAAGTATAGGTAAAACACCGCCACCACCGCAGCCACAGTCGCAATGGCCCGCGCAAAAAGTTGATATCTAACTTGTGCTATAATCAGCCAAATCTCAACCGATTGGTATAATTCCAAATGGTATACACATTTTTCATGGGCGTATAAGTCATAGAGCCATAATTCCAAATGGTATACACATTTTTCATGGACGTATAAGTCATAGAGCCAGAGAAAGAGACTGGGGAGCACCCACTGACGTTATAAGAACCTAACGTGCCTGATCAGGCTTCATCAGGCTATCTTTAAAGGCCGCATAGGCCGAAACGTTGCTGTTTCCCTAATGAAAGTTGGTCACTGCATTTGAAGACAGTGTGCAGGTGTTCGTTCCTTTTTGAGGTATTAAAACCTAAAATAAAAACAAAAAATTAATTAAAATTAATGTCATGAAACCTTTCTTTAACCCCGAGAATACTGCTCTACACATTTGTTCACAAACATTCTGATCTGGTCTGTATAGAACAAAATTTGTTTTCATTTACATCTGTAAACTGTGTAACGAAGTGGTCCTCCGTTACTTATATTTGGCACATTTATGCTTATTTTGCACAAATATTGTACCAGTGTTTGATTGAAGTATTTATATTTGCACAGCATATGTACTTTAGTCAGTTGCATTTGCACACAAAGGAAAAGTCATGAGTTGAACTGGTTTATTGAAAGTATTATGAACATTGGAGTTGTTTCCTAACCGGCAGGATGGCCACTCAGCATTGGACAGTATCACGTGGGGAAATATATTGGTCTGGACTGGACCACAGTGAAATGGCCAGGGGGTGTTTGAGTTATGCATTGGAGCTGCTAATGATAATGGGATATGTGGTTTATCTTGCAATAGTGGGCATAATTGCTATTTACTTACCGGTGTAGTGATATAGATTTATAGGCTCATGTGATGTGGGTTATGTGGGGTTCAGAAGTGTGTGCATGTTTGACCGGTAATATGGTAGAGTCTGCACTGATTGTTTCAGCTGCCTATAAAAGGCTGCCAGGAAGCACACACCCACTCAGTGTTAGATTCAGTGAGAGGGCATGGTGGAGCTGCACACCAACATGCCCTATTTGTTTGCTGTAAACCTTCTTTAGGGAATAAACCACGGTGTGCTCATTTCCAGCCGCTTATCGGGCCAACACTACAATTCGTGGCAGTGGTTGGAGCCCACACCAGAGCACAGAGTCATGCCACCCAAACCAGCAAAGAAGGATGCCGGCCAGGAGGCACCAGAGAATGACGTGGGCGCGTCAGCTGACCCGGGGGTCGTGGCAGCGGCTAAGCCGGGGACGGGTCTGGAGGAGCTCACAGAGATGGTGAAGAGTCTTGTTCGGACACAGAAGACTAGAGACCAGCAGATGGAGAGGGAAGCCTCTCGGCATGAGCAGAGATGGAAGGGTATGCAGGACCAGTTCCAGCAGCTCCAGCTGCAGGTCAATGACATGGGAGAAGGCCCTGGACATGAGCAGCACCAGGAGGTCAGTAGTCAGGAGGAGGAGGAGGAAGAACCTGATGGGCAAGCCGGTGGGGGGCGGGGTTCCACAGCCCACAGCGCGCCGCCTTCCCACAGGGAACCCAAGTTGCTTCCATTATCTCCAGAGGATGACATTGAACATTTTTTGACCACATTTGAACGAATAGCCATTGTATGCCACTGGCACAGAGAAGAGTGGGCTATTCGCCTTGTTCCATTGCTTACTGGTAAAGCACGTAGTGCGTATGCCTTAATGGACATTGCCGACTCTGACAACTACACCAAAGTGAAAGAAGCCATTTTGTCAAAGTATGAAATAACAGCTGATACTTACCACAGAAGGTTCCGGTCCCTGAACATCGAGCAGGGAGAGACTCTAAGAGAGCTGTACGTACGTTTGAAAGACCTGTTTGGAAAATGGGTCAAACCAGACAAATCGACAAAGGAAGATATTGCAGAGACATTGATCCTTGAACAGTTTCTGAGGATGGTGCAGCCTGACCTGGAGGTTTGGATCCGCGAACACGATCCCAAGACGGCAGAGGAAGCAGCACGCCTCGCTGAGGTCTTTACATCAGCCAGAAAGGGGAGCCGCGAGAACCACAACGCTCAGTCCAGCAAGTCCAATGGGGGTGAACAGGGCTCTGGTCTGGGGAGGGGTTCTAGTGGTAGACATTTTTCTTCAGCTAATTCTAAGAGATCCTCAAAAAAAGACATTAGGTGCCATCTATGTAATGGTCTATTTATTTGACAGTAGGAGGCCAGACATTTTTTTGTTGGTAGCGCTAGCTCCTACTTTGCCATATGCAGTAATTCTAGGTAATGATGTTCCTAGACCTTGTGCACCAGCCAGTACAGACCAGCAAGGTACAGAGCTCAGGTGAAGGAGGCAAACCAGCTACAAATCTAGTACAGCCTTGCAATGTGGTTACCACGAGAGCTCAGACTGTAAGAACAGTTTTCAGAGAGTTGCCATTAGCTGAGGTAGAATTGGAGGCGGGCCCAGTGACGCCTCTATAATCAAAGACCCAGAGAAGGAGAGAGAAGTTGCTTGGCACAGCCAAAAAGGGTGTTGAACAGCTTTCAACACCAGACTGTCCTTTAGATGTTGAAGTTCCACCAGATGTAGGTAGGCTGCAAAGAGAGGACTCTACTTTAAAACCTTGGTTTGAGAAGGTGACTGAGGTAGAGGGAGTTAAACAGGGCACGGCAGGCTGTTGGGAAGAGGCTACCTATATAATAAAAGGGGGAATACTCTACCAGAGAAAGGGAAATCTCCAAACGGACGGGCTTGTGGAAAGATACAACAAGACACTGAAAAGCATGCTGTGCAGGTTTGTCTCCAGCACAGGTGCTGACTGGGACCAATGGCTGCTATACCTGCTGTTCGCCTACAGAGCAGTACCACAGGCATCAACCGGTTTTTCCCCGTTCGAACTACTCTATGGTGGGCAAGTGAGGGGGCCACTAGACCTACTGAAAGGTCTGAACTCTGAAACAGAGGGGGAGAATGTTGTGGCCTATGTGGTCAAAATGAGGGAGAGGCTGGAGCAGATGTTGGCACTGGCACAGGAGAACCTGAAGGTGGAGAATTATCCACCAGAATTATGAACATGGGAGTTGTTTCCTATCCGGCAGGATGGCCACTCAGCATTGAACAGTATATCACCTGGGGAAACAGAGGGATGTTTGGTCATGATGGGCAAGTGCAATGCAGTTAAGAATGCAATATGTGTCAGGGCAATAAGTACAATATATATGAGACTGTGTTATGGGTAATTTAATACTTACTGCTTCTGTTCTGTCTGTTCCAGTGTGTTCGGGCAAAAGAGTTCCAAGGCTACCAGAGCACCATATATTGGTCTGGACTGGACCACAGTGAAATGGCCAGGGGGTTTGAGTTATGCATTGGAGCTGCTAATGATAATGGGATATGTGGTTTATCTTGCAATAGTGGGCATAATTGATATTTACTTACCGGTGTAGTGATATAGATTCATAGGCTCATGTGATGTGGGTTATGTGGGGTTCAGAAGTGTTGCATGTTTGACCGGTAATATGGTAGAGTCTGCACTGATTGTTTCAGCTGGCTATAAAAGGCTGCCAGGAAGCACACACCCACTTAGTGTTAGATTCAGTGAGAGGGCATGGTGGAGCTGCACACCAACATGCCCTATTTGTTTGCTGCGTGTGTCATGCCATTTCCCATTTCACCATTTCACCTTCTTTTGGGAATAAACCACGGTGTGGCTGCATTTGACCTCCTGACTCTGTGCTCATTTCCAGCTGCTTATCGGGCCAACACTACAAACTGAATAGCATACACATTTATCTGTCCTTCCTGCAGTAAGAGGCAGTCAACTGGACCTGCCACTACTCCAGCACGGCAACCACAGCCCGTCGTAGCTCAGCTAACGGCTCCGGTACTCGAGATAGACCCCTCTGCTCCCACAGACCTGCAGGGAGGCAAGTCCCAAAGGCATGGCTGTTCTCCCACACGGGTACGATTCGAGGACGAGTCCGAGAAAGAAGCCGAGTCTCGCTACTTGGACAGGCAGAGAGACCGTGGGAGGCCCACCAAAACCAAGAATAAGGCCGAAAACAATCCAGACTGCAGCGATAGTGGGTCAGACAGAGGCAGAGGAGGCCAAAGGAGTGTTTCCATGCCGCCGCCGGCACTGAGGCAAGAAGACGTGGCAGCCGCCAGATGCCAAGTTACCACGGTGATAAAAGAGGTGATAGTGTTGGTGAAGAAATGCGAGGCGTGTGGCTCCGTAGTACGGGAGCCTGCGTCGTTGCCCTCAGAAGCACAGAGCGCTGCTGAGCCTCAGCAGCTCGGCAAGGCCGAGGACTCGACGCAGGGGAAGATGTCTCTGCGTTGTGCGTCCCCGACCAAACCGGAGGCGAGCGCTCGCCCTAAAGTCACGTTCGCCGGGGCTTTCGTCTTGGGGGAAAGTAAAGAGAGTGGCTCAGAGAGGAGGAACTCGGAGTTTGGGAAACTGAGGAGAAGGAGCCGGAAGGGAGAGAGTCGAGAGAGTCGTCGGAGAGAGTCCGGTCACGGGCCATACGGCCCCTCGTGGGCGCGACGCAACTCCAATCCCAGATCCCGGTCCGGCAAGAGGAGAGCGGTTTCCTTTGCTCCCCACGCGTTGGGCGGGCTCAAGTCATCTCCAACCAAATTGCTGCCCATGAAGTCGGCCCTGAAGTCGAGCTCAAAGAACCGTTCCGAGGGAAGCAGCCAACATTCGCCCCTGGTGGAGTCTCAGGGGCAAAGAGGAGAGCTCTCCAAGGCTTCGTCCCAGGGGACCCCCGTGGCAACCTGTCTGGTGCCCTGTGTCAGGCCCTCCACCCTCAGGTACTCCGAAGCCTGCAGGCTTGCCCCTGACTTGCCATCTGCAGAATGGGATGCGACTCCAAATGGGACAGGTGAGCTATCATTAAAAAATATATTGAAAGATTTGCACAAATGTACGATTTTCAGCCAAATGGAAAACTTTTTAGAATCGGCCTCAGGTCTAAATGGGTTAATGGTTATGGAGCGGTTGTATTATATGTCCTGAAGTTGCAATTGTTTGTCTCCAGTGATTCTCAACTCCATCGTCATTCCGCAGGTGTGATATTGAGTGACTTTGGGCAGCGTGCACTGGCTCTGTCTCGGCCCGAGGACCTCCGAGCAGAGCTGCTGAGGTCGGCGCATCTGAAGGCTGAGGTCCACTGGGAGGAGAACTCTGACGGGTCACGGTGAGTTATATAACTGTGCTCTTGTTGTTGCTCAAACTAAGAAAAAATGGGGTCGTAATATAATTGGGGACTATAGAGCGTCGCAGTCCCGCCCCCTCGAGAGACCCGGAAAAAGAAATCCCCGTTCATTTTCCTCATAGACTTTTCAGAAAGTATTTATTTAAAGACGTTTACGCCTTGGACAAAGCCAACAAACACAATTTTTTGGGCCAAACAAAGAATTAGAAAGTAGAAAGAAACGGCAGGTTACAACACTTCTTTTGTTGTTTTTCTTCTATGTAATTACCGTAATTTCCGGACTATAAGCCGCGGCTTTTTACCCATGATTTGAACCCTGCGGCTTATACAACGGTGCGGCTAATCTATGGATTTTTACAGCTAACGCAGAGCCATCTCAGGCTCTGAGCTAACGTAGCTGCGGCTTATAGTCCGGTGCGGCTTATAGTCCGGTGCGGCTTGTATATGGGATTTTCCCTAAATTTGGCTGGTGCGGCTTATATTCAGGTGCGGCTTATAGTCCGGAAATTACGGTATTTGTTTGGTCCAAAATATTGTGTGTGTTATCATGATTTGTCACGACAAGAGTTGGCTTCGTACGACGCTTAAAAGGTCTTTAAATAAATACTTTTTTAAATGCCTATGACACATTTTAGTCACCTGGAATGTTTTAGTGTTAGTCTAGTTTTAGTCGACTAAATATCATAAGATTTTAGTCGACTAAATCTACAGTTGATTTAGTCGAACAAAATGTATTTTGTTGGGCCTTGATGCCGTCGTAATGACAGTTCTTTTCACTTGCTGAAAATAGCTGATCGCTGCGACGCGTTGTGAGCTTGTAGATCGGCTATTTTCAGCATGCAACTAATTGTAAAATGACTTATACTGGATCTCTTGTCCACTAGTCCCTTCCTAACATTTTAGTGTAGTTTTTATTTGTTGACTAAATTGTCAGTATATTTAGTCTTAGTTTTAGTCATCATAGTTTGTTTTTATTTCGTTTCCATTTAGTTTTAATCAGTGGAAAAAGGTAGTCGACGAACATTTTTCATCTTAGTTTTAGTCGACGAAATCAACACTGTTCGACACAATACGGTATTAGTAGTGCATACCCTTTAGGTACCCAACTACCCATGCTTGGCACAGCACCAATTCCGCCGTCATATATGGTCATTTTGCCTTTCATAAATTAGCCAATCAGAGCGTATGGAATGGCAGGCCTTCCAGCAAATAACAACTACCTTTCTTCTCCCTTTATGATGTCGTCCTCAATTTTGCGTTTGGGGATATGATGACATACCCAAAATATGTGTATAGAGTTTGTTTGGGTTGCGTGGTGTGTGTACATGCATCGCATTTGTATTATTGCTGAACATCCCAAAGTATAAATTATTTGAGTGTAGAATTGAAAATTTGAAAAACCCTTGCATGCTGTACATTCAATAGACGCCTTAACAGACAACGTCACACTGATAAGCACCAGCATGCGCGCGCAGGCCGGCAGCGGGTGCATGTGTTTGGTCCGACTAGTCATTGTTCCGAAACACGACAACCCACCTCAAACCCTAACCTAACCATAACCGCACGGGAGCAGGCACTAGTCAGAAAAAATGCTGTTTTTCTCCCAGTATGGAGGAAGAATGATTAGGATTTTTATTGTATTCTCTCACTCTTTAAATATATAATCCATTGGTTTCTGTTTGTGTGAATAATAATAGCAATTCAAAGCAGTTTTTCCTCAAAACCACACCTCCAGTCGCTGTTCATAAGAACAGGAGGTGCTCTCATGATCACGGCAGCAGAGCCTATTTGTGCATGGCTGCACGTGCACCTGCAGCCCATCAAGTATAATTTATGCTTCGTCCTGCGATGGTGTCGCGCGCGCAAACCTCTACGCTCACAACAGTCACGTCCACGACGCAGGCCCCACGAGGGGTCAAAGGGGGTACTTTTTTTTTTTGTAATGTCAATAATAAAATATAAAACGACCTTTTGTGCTGGATTGGTTTTCTAGTGATATTTGGCAGTGATATTCACTAGCAGCACTGGTTATAACAACTCAAAACATGCTGCTACAAACAAAAAAAGCATTGTACAGGCATGCAAGGAACATCTAACATGCGTCATGGCCATCTCCCATCTGGAAAGAACAGGAAGTACGACATTCCTGAGGCACAGGGATTTAACACGTGTTAATTCGGATCAACTGAATGTATGCGTCTGACATGATTGTCTGCCATTGGGGGGGAGGGGTGCTATTGATGCAGTGGATCAGAGAGAGTGGCAAAGTGGGCTGTGGACTATTGTGGACAGAGAATGTATTCTTTGAGACAATTTACAATTTAGGCATTTAGCAGACGCTCTTAATCCAGAGCGACTTACATTTAAGCAAGAACAAAAGCATGGGAATACATCACATGAAAGCATTTATCATGAAACATGCGTAAGCTAAGAAAGTAACAGTGGAATATCTATGTAATGAAACTATACATACACTATACATATAAACTATACATATTTACTACTATGCTATACATATGTACTATGGCGTGCTATGACTATATACAATACAATTATAGTGCTGTCTACATAACATGCTATAAGTCTGTGTCAAATGCTATCTAAGTCAACAGAAATGCTATCTAAGGGGTTAGGGTAAGTGCTATGGGCCATGATGGAGTCTGAAAAGGTGGGTTTTCAGGCTACGGCGGAAGATTGGGAGTGATGCTGCAGTTCTGACTGCAATGGGAAGTGCATTCCACAGTTTTGGAGCCAGAAGGGAGAAGAGTTTGGGACGTGTGGAGCGTTGTCCCGGCGTTTTTAGTGAGGGTACTTCCAGCTTCCCTGCGTTGGCTGATCTGAGTGCGCGGGAGGGTTTGTAGGGTTCAATCATACTTGCAAGATATGGGGGAGCCATACCTTTGGTTGCTTTGAATGCCAGCATCAGAGTTTTGTATTCTGTGCGGGCAGCGACCGGGAGCCAGTGGAGGGAGCGGAGCAGGGGGGAGACATGTGAGAATTTTGGCTGGTTGAAGACCAAGCGAGCTGATGCATTTTGGATCAGCTGGAGAGGCTTAAGTGCACATGCTGGTAGGCCAGTAAGGAGGGAGTTACAATAGTCGAGTTTTGACAAGACTGTTGTCTGGATTAGGAGCTGGGCTGATTCCTGGGTGAGGAAAGGTCTAATTCGTCGTATGTTATAGAGTGTGAACCTACAGGATCGAGTGACAGCTGTGATGTGAGCTTTGAACGAGAGCTGACTGTCCAGGACAACACCAAGATTCCTGGCTGTTGGGACAGACGTTACCAGGGCGTTGTCTATGGAAATAGTTAGCTCCCGCATAGGGCAGGACTTAGCTGGGAAGAAGAGAAGCTCAGTCTTGTCTGGGTTCAGCTTGAGGTGGTTGGAGGACATCCACTGTGAGATGTCAGCCAGGCATGCAGTGATGCGCTCTTCCACCTGAGTGGCAGAGGGGGGGAGCACAGACGCACTTAATGTGGTCTGCAGGTTAATATCAGAATACTGATATGTTATTGATTTCAGCTGTTCCAATTGCAATTCCAAACATGCGAACATGACCCGCTTGAATTACTTCAGTCTAATGTGTTAATAGCTTAATGACTAGTACTAGTCTTTTTTTATGTCCAATATTTGCATTTCAGTTCATAATCATAAAGTTAATGTATTTGAAATTAAATTAAAAAAAGATTACTTTTCCGGATTCCAATTCAAAAATAGGTGAAAATAATTCAGGATTCCAATTTACAATTTACAATTTAGGCATTTAGCAGACGCTAAATTCCAATGAAAAAATAGCAAAAAAGCAGATCTACAAGCTCAAAATGCATTGCACTGTGACACGTTTTGAGCTTGTAGATCAGCTACCTTTGACTATATGCATTGTGGCCCTCTGGAGTGAGTTTGAAATATAGTGGCCCTCTCCATCATCAAAGTTTCCCATCCCTGCCCTATCCAATGTTTTGTAGCCTACTGCTGATGTTGGCAAATGGCAATAATAGCACAGTAAAGATGATAATAATCCAATATGATGTGTGTAGTTCTTTATAGATCTAGCCTCTTCATTTTTTTATCTCAAAGTGCACCAGATTGAAGCATTTTCATCGCAAAAAAGAAAATCTGGAGCCCAGGGGGGCAAGCCCCCCCGGACACCCCCTGGCGGGGGAGTGCTATCATTCTAATCTTGCATAGGACCGCCTGAGTCATACAACTGATACTGTTGTATACCTAGGGTGCACCTCACTGGCCAACACACAAGAGGAGGTTGAATGGACTGAAACCAGCGCTCCCCAAAACAACAGGTTTTGGATATCTGTTGGGAATTGATTACATGAAACAGTCACCCATGCAGTCCCAATGTTTGTAAGCAAATAATTGATCTATAGGATATGTATTAGAGAGTATGAGGTAATGCTGCCCTCTTCAGGCAAAAGATAAATAACAGGCTTGTTGAGGCTGAAGCTAGTGATGGCACCTCCTCCACCACACAGACAAACTGCCTATAACAGACGAAACAGAACAGTATTTGGTAAGTAAGTTGTTTGGCTTTGCTCTTTGTCATGCCAGCTATTCTTAGGCCACTCGTGGTCAGTTTATGCACATGGCCCAGGCTTCCGAATATCAGTATGGCAAATCTACATCGCATTACCCAGGTTTGTTATAATTCCAAAGAATGTTTGATACTTATGTTTATCTTGGAATGCCTGGTCCATGTACAGCCCACCTCCAGAAACAGGAACTCCTTGTGACTGGCACTGTCCACAAAAACAACATCCAGCGTATTTGGGAGGTTAGCAAAGACATCGCATGCACAGCTAAACCAATCTGTTGAATGTTTATACATTGCTGCACAAGATGGCACCGTATTGTTGACCGTATTGTCCTCTCCTCCTTTTGAAAAACAAACATAAAGTTGGCCGATGGTCAAGGCTCCAAGAACAGTTCAAAGTCCAGGAATGCAGGGTTTTTTCCCCTCTACAAACACATGATAAATAGCAGTGCAGCATATATACACAGTGGGCCACGGCAGACAATGACAATAACACGAATAAGGTTGGCCAAAAATAACTTCAAAATCTGAAACAACAAAATAAACACAACAAACTAAGAACTTGAGAAACTGTTTAAACAGGCTAAACCTTACACCTGAAGGCCCTGGCAGCTCTCTGTACCAATCTGCTCCAAGTCAAAACTGAGCCTCCTCACCTGAAGCCTCCCTTTTATAACGGGTGAGCCACACCCAGAACACAGATTAGCAGTTTACTGTCAATTAACTAATCGCCATATATCTAATATCCTATAAACAGCAATACCATTATACCAAAAGGTTGAACACATATACTGTAGGTACATCATATTTTAGACTTTAGATAGCAATAATATACCAAATACACTTTAAAATAATATTGCAAACAGCTACACCCAAACAGACACTTTTTGGTGTCGGCCGGCATGATGATCATCAAATTAGGAAGCAGCTGTAAATTGTGTGCAATGTCTCTACTATTGTCTATAGGGCACGGGCTGCCCGTGACACAAATACTTAATCAATTAATTAAAAAAGTAAATTAACAGACGTGGGAACCCCTTTTGGTGTTTAGCATTATGTTACGCTTTAGCTATTGAAAAATAGTAGATCTACAAGCTCATAGCGTGCCACCGAGTGGCGCGCTACGAGCTTGTAGGTCTGCTATTTTTGAAAAAAATCGAAGAACGACTGACACAGTAGCTTTTTCAGAAAACTGTCAGGATGTATACAGAAGACATTTTTAAGAATCTGATCTCAGGTCAAAATGGGTTTAAAACCTCACTTCTAGGCCCAGGCCGTAGCGTAACGGTCTGGGCACCGGACTGGTAATCCAGTCGCAGTGTGCCGCGGGTTCGACTCCCGGACCCGACACGGCCTTTACTGCATGTCATCCCCCCATCTCTCTCCCGTTTCCTGTCAGCCTACTGTCTGTCCCTTCAAAAATCAATAAAAGGCGTAAGCCGCAAAAAAATAAAAAAATAAAAAAACTCACTTCTATACAGAAAGCTATTGGCGGAGCGAGACGGCCGGCCCAAGCTGTCCCTCCGTCGCTTCCTGTCGTCCATCGGCCTGAACGGCGCCGTGGGCAGGCTGGTGAAGAGCGCTCGCTCCAGCAGCATGGAGCAGCTGAGCATCCCCATGGCCCCTCCCCATCGCGCCAGCTCGACCAGTCCGACGCGCAGGCCACCGGACCCAAACATCCGGAGGAGACCCTCGCTGCAGACCATGCACACGACGGTCAGTGGTGGAAAGTGTTTTGTGTACTTACGTACAATTTGGAGGCATTTGTACTTTGTACATTGTACTTTGTACTTAAGTACAATTTGTAGGTATTTGTACTTTACTTGAATATTTCCCATTTCCAAATACTTTTACTCCTACTCCACTACATCTCGGATCCAAATATTGTACTTTTAATTGAAAACGTTAGTTACTATCGTTACTTTTTTAATTTTTATATATTTTTTAAATAATATCTTTAGATGAAAGGCACAGGTACAGGCATACAAAGATAATGCACATAAAACATAATTCAAATTCTTTGACAACTACAATCAGTGGCTTGCCCCTTGCCTCATTTTTTTAAATCCTACCCCAAACACCCAACACCAACCACCATTGACAAATATAGTAATGATTATAACAATTAAATACAACATAAAGCTAGATTCTTTTTAAATTAACAACAAAATGTAAATAATAAATAAAAATGTACTTTGTTACTTGCCAAAACTTTTACTCGAGTACAGTTTCACTTTTTACTTGCAACAGAGTATTTCTATATTGCAGTATTGATACTTTTACTTCAATAAAACACTGTGTTGTTTCCACCACTGCACACGGTGAGAGATCAGTGAAATATGATGTTCTCTGGTGGAGCATTCTTGTTACTTGAATACCTCCCTCGCATTTAAAGGAAAGAAAATGTCATTTTACATGTTGTGATATTTTTGCCACAATAAATCTAACTCTTGTGTCAACTGTGATGACAAATGAACAATTACCGAATTATATAGACATTGTTCCGTTTTCCATCCCTCTTGTAGTCTATCTTTATGTCACCTTGGCAACTCCAGCGGTGCTATGCAACAGACGTAAACCACTATCCCATCCTGCCAATCAGAGTTAGAATATTGCACGTGGTATCAAATATAATCCTTAGATTTGGAACGGGTGGACTTGAGGTTTTGATGAATGGGGGAATTCTGCCAAAAAACTGCTGCAATACCTGTTATCTGCCACTAGGTGTTCCCTGTGGCCAAGCTGCACCCGCTGCGCAAAGCCTCTTCTGTTCAGAGTCTTGAGAGAAGAACAGAGCGTTCAACCATTCTGGGAGAAGTGCAACTACCATATGGTCTGGCACCCAGGTGTGTGTGTGTGTGTGTGTGTGTGTGTGTGTGAGAGAGAGATGGTGTTTATGTTTAGTACAGCTTTGGCTATTAGCCTACTAGGCTACTGCCAGGGGATGAGGATTTAATTATTCATACTCTGAGTCTACAACATAGGCCTATAAGTGAAGTGAGAGAGAGTGAGTGAGAGCTGCCACTCTCTCTATTTTGTTTGTTTAAAGTGCTCTAAACAAAGATTCAAAAAGTCCCTAGACTTGGCTGTCATATGACGTCATTTCAAAAGCCAGAGGATGGAGCGCCCTAAAAAATGAGGCGTGCGTGTATGTATGTATACTATGTATGTATGTGTATGTATATATATATCGAAGGTAACCACGGTTATGTGAGCGATTGGATCGCTCCAATATAGCGCTACATACATGTAAATATATACGGTGTGTGTATATATACACACACACACACTTAATATATGCAGTGCTAATCTGGTCCTCAGAATAATGAAGTGACATCCATCCATCATGTCCACAGCCCAGAGAGTCCTCAGACGGACGAGGCGGTGATTCCGTCCAGAGTGGTGCGTCCTGTAGGCAGGGTGAGCCAGGCGTTCCCTGACGGAACCCTGCTGTTGGAGCTCACCAGACCTCCCAACGGACCCTTTGGCTTCGTCATTTCACGGGGCAAAGGTCGATCAGACGTCGGCAAGACCGGTAAGAGAATAATGTGCATTAGGCCGGTTCAGTTCAGAACCAGGTTTTAGTCCATGAGTCATCCATCCATCTTCAAACGCTTATACGTATAATCTGGTCGCGGGTGCAACAGCTCGTTCCAGACTTCCCTCTCCAGGCGTCTCCCTAGGGAGACGCCCGAGAGGCATCCCAACCAAACGCCCGTTCCAGGCGAAGAAGCAGCGACTCTACTCCACTCCAGTCCGAGTCTCTCTCGTGTGACTGAACTTCTTTCGGTCATGACCCACACTTCATGACCTATAGGTGAGAGTAGGAATGAAGATTGCTCTGTAGACAGAGAGCTTTGCCTTCTGGCTCAACTCTCTTTTCGTCACAACAGTGCGGTACAGCGACTGCAATACCACCCCTGCCGCTCCGATTCTCCGGCTGATCTCCTTCTCCGTCCTCCCCTCACTTGTGAACAAGACCCCGAGATACTTTAACTCCTTCACCTGGGGTAATGCCTCATTCCCTACCCGGACTGCACAATCCACCGGTTTCTTGCTGAGAACCATGGCCTCAGATTAGGAGACGCTGTATAGTCTGATGCGAACTGGTCCAGTGAAGGTCTTGGACCGATGGTGCCACCAGGACCACATCATCTGCAAAAAGCAGTGATGCAACCCTTAGCTCACCAAGCCGAATACCCTCAATGGTCTGAAAAAAATCAGTATATCAAGTACCACTTTGTGATGTCACTGAGATGTACTTCATAATGTTACTGATTTTGGAGGGACTTTCTTTTTTTTAATTATTTCCACACAACAACTCTAAGATATATTATAGTAAAATGTTGAAAATGAGTGGTATTCCCTTTTAAGTGGTTTGTTAGCTGTTTAATTATTAAACAGCTAAGTTAATTATTTTGTTTTGGATTGGCTTATACATTTGCAGCATAAATCCCATCAGGGGTAAATAGAAAACATGTCAGACAGAGAACAGACAGAGAGAACTATTGTGCCGCCCATCCATCGCACGAGACTCGGGGTTCTTCTTTACTGCTGTTTATTATTAACACCACTGTGCTGTAAAACACTGTAGAACTGACATTCAAAACAAGACAACAAACAAAACAATTAACTTATAGTTACATCCACAATAATACATGACTTTTACAATAATATTCACAAACAAATACAATACTGACCACTTTGCCTGCTTGCACATGAATGGGCTGGGGGTCGACTTGGAACCTTCAGTCTTTCTTGAAAAACCCTTTTGTTTTCTCTTCTTTTCTCTATTTTACTTTACTTAATTTCTTATACTTAACTTAACTTTCTTCTGCTTTACATTTTACAGTTCACTTCACTTCTCTTAGTTTACTTTACTTCTTCTGGTCTACTTTGCTTTCTTCCTTCCAACTGCTTTCTTCCTTCTGCACAGAGCGCTCTCTCAGTGATCTGCACAGTGCACTCTCCTTCAATGTAATAAGACTTCTGCCCTCTCTCACTCACAAACAGGTGTAACCAACAAGCTTAATTATCAGAACACAGATGCAACCAAGACACATAATTGAGAACCCTCAACACATAGAACACACTGAGAGCGCCCCCAAAAGGACACATACAGAAACATGAAAACCTTGACATGGCTGCAGTAACAACTATACTTTGGATGTGCAAAGAAAGGCTCCAGCTCATGCTATACATGCAGTACCACACACTATAGCTATATTTTAGCTCATACAATTAATTAATTTAAATAATAATAATGTTGACAAACTAAGCTATAAGAATCTCATTTGGGAATGCATAAAACTCTAAATATCTGAGATATTGGTTTTTTATCTGATAGATATCGGTAGAGCAGGTCACCCATTTGCTGTCTCACAGGGATGATGATGATGATGATGATGATGTAAAATATAATAATGTATTTGTTATGTTCTATCTTTTATCTCATGCCACCATCTTCTGTTGTTGTTGTCGTCCACAATCTCCCCCCCTCTTCCATTCATCCCCGGTTTTCCCTTCCTTTCTCCTGCCCCCTCCACTCTGTCTGTCTCTCTATCTTTCACTCGCTCTCGCTCTCTCGCTCTCGCACTCACACACACACACACACACACACACACACACACACACACACGCACACGCACACACACGTACACACGCACACACACACTGCAGGTGTGTATGTGGAGAAGGTGGGGGATGGTGCCGGCGAGGGTCTCTACGTGGGCCTGCTTGGTGTGGGGGATGAGATCCTGGAGGTGAACGGAGAGGCAGTAGCTGGCTTCAGTCTGGAGCAGGTGACCCGACTCCTGACCAGAGACAGCACCGCATTCATACGCATCACGCCCTCCCGCCGCAATCAGCGCTGACTGGACGCATCTGGGACGTTTCTGGGAACCATTGAACTTTATTGTATAACCTATACTGCAATATATATAATACACTATATACAGCTGATGTATACATCAGCTGTATTTTAGAATGGAGCTGTATTTTGTAATTCCCATGTGTTTATTTGACGTATATAGAGTCTCCCTTTGGTCTTTTTTTTTTTTTTACATTCTTTGGGTTAAAGGACAACTTCACCACTTTTCAACCTACCTTCATATAATTGGTCCTCACTAATGTTCATGATAAAATGCCACATTTTTTGAGGGGCACTATAGAACCTCCTATGCCCAGCGTTGTGTTTGTGTGAATCATATCATTGATGATTTGATTGGCTGATCACCCCATAGCGATGATTTGATTGGCTGATCACCCCAGCGATGATTTGATTGGCAGTGATCACCCCATAGCGATGATTTGATTGGCTGGGCAGGATAAGAAAAGTGAAGATGGAAAAGTGAGGACGCAAATTGTGACTGGCCGGAATGAGATGATGTAAGAGCGCCTCTCACTTCACATGAGTGTGATTTTTTTCCTACTCTGCCCGTGTCTCATGGGAGGGCAGCTGTGGACATGAAATCCGTTTATCAGTTACATAATCGATGGGGAATCCCGAATCTAAGATAATAGTAACTGCAGGCTTTCAATTCCTGAAAAGTTGCAATGCGAAAAGGAAGCCATCGTTCTCACGATAATAAAAATCGAAATATACATATTTTTTTATCTTTTTTATCATATTTTTTTTCCTACCTGAGTAGGGAAAAAGGTGGAATTTTATCATGAATATTAGTGAGGACCAATTACATGAAGATACATTTAAAAGTGGTGAAGTGGTCCTTTAAATGAACACAAAGGTTTCTATGGTTTAATCTGTAAATGTCATTGCCCACTTTATAGCAGAGAGAGATATTTGTGAAGCTTGTATGGTGAAATGTAAGCAAAGAAATATTTAGAAGGTACAATAGCCTACAAGCAAACTAATTTGTCAACATAGCACTGTGGCTTGCTATACTCAAGTCTTTTTTTCCTTCAAAAAACAGGATTTACCTATACTTGTGTGGTAGCCTATAGCCCTATACTATATTTGGAGTGGAAAAATCGGCAGGATAAAAAAATTAAAAAGTCACTGATTTGGTTGAGCATTGCTATGTAGCCTAATTATACATCATTAATAGGCCTGTTGCAAGTTCCAGGGTTGTAACTTGTAACCGCAAGGTTGCAACAGATGTGTTGCGAGACAGACAGACACAGATAGCCTATAGAAAATGTAATTTCCTCACAGATTTGCCATTTGGAACCTAAGATCGAGTCTTAGCAACTTACTGAAATCAAAATATCACAACGATATTAGCATTTCCAACTAAATGAAACGAAACTTCTTGAAATGTATTTCTTTATAATTTCTGTGACTATCCACCGGGGGGTGCTGCAGCACCGAACTGGGACCATACTGTACTGTAAGACAGTGTCTGTAAACAAAATATCTGATGTAGGCTACACTTGACTACACTCAACACTAGACATTATGCAACGCAACCCTATAGGTTATTTTGGATTTAAATGGATGTTATGTGACATGACAACAGGGCTGACTTATACTCAAGTCAAAGTAGTCCTTTTTAAATCGCCGATCCTTTTATAACATGCTCAAACTTCTCCTTGAACTATAGGCTACACAGCTGATACCTGTTTGCCCTTTATAAGAGGATTCACAGTCAAGCAACAAATACATTAAATGTTGTTGTTGTTGGTTATATGAAATAGATATATAAGTAATATAATTACAATATAAAAAGAAAGAAAGAAAAATAACTGCTGTGAGAAAGATCTCAGATGTTGGGCTTCAGTAATAATTCAATTGTCTGATTATTATTATTATTCTTTGGTGTATAGTCTCCCAACCTGGCAAATATGTATAGCCTAATCACACCAAAAATATGTAAATTAACAGAAAGTGCTATAATGTTGGTCAAACATGGCTATAGTATATATAGGCCATGAAGCATGTTGTGCTGATCCAGGTCAAATAATCATCTTCACATGACAAAAACATGATTGATCCTATGAAGTTCTGCATGAAATGATGGCCTTCATTGGCTTGCAATCTCAAATTATATCTAATTTATATTCTGCCTTGGGGCAAACAATTTGATATTATTCCATCAGAGATTGTAAACAATTAGGCAATAAAGAAAAAATATATATTTTGTTAAAAGTTTTATTCTTCAATAAAAGAAACATGTATGAAAATATATATATTTCTGTGATATGGGGATTTATTTATTTTTTATTTTATGTCTCTCTTGGCATGCACGTTCATTTGACAATGTAAAACCTGTTATAAGGTGGTTCGTTAACTTCGTTATCTGTGTTGAACACCCACGGGATACAGGATGGTGGTCGTGACTCTATTTCAGCCTGGTCTTCAGCAGTTGTTTGAGGTGTTAGTTACACTATATAATTAATAATAACATACAAATCTATTGCCCTCCCCCCCCCCCAAAAAAAGATGGAATTCCCCCTGTGTTATACGTTATCCTTCCACAGCTGGAACTCATTAGCCATAATAATTCCCCACCGCTGCGTCTAATAGCCTGTTTTAGATTAATTAAGATTTCGCGAGGCAAAAAACTATAGACATTTTGTCACTTTGGATTATTTTATCATTCACAGACACACGTCGTGTATTAGCCTAGGCATTTCAATGGATTTGTGCAGCGTAAACAAATTAGGCTAGTTGTTGAAAAATCATTAGCCTGTGATGAGGAGGAGGATGGATGGAGGACATATTCCATTCCGTGTGTCCTCAATGTGACGGCGCGTCACCGTTGATCCCACCGTTACTTCTATCTGATGGAGCAGGTTTTATCTCTCTCCGCCATGTCACCCCCAGGGACCCCCGCGAGGCCGCGACTGACAACGTATATAGGCAACACCCAATACAAACAATTAAAGGGGATATCCCAATTCTATTGTTATTTTCTTCTTTTCATTTATCTATATTAAATGCCCGATCATCAACAAGACATAAATGGTGATAGAAATGCAATTGTCATAATTAGCTTTGACATTGCAAAGACTATAGACGAATAATATATATGAATTAATCCATTATCAATATTATTATATTCTCTTATCGATTAGACTGAAGCTTATAGCCTTTATATATTGGCAAATTGGCCATGATCTTATATTTCGGGGTAAATGGGATTAGAGGGAGCACCTTGTTCATAAATGGGCCCAAAAGCCTAACCTTTTTTGCTATTTGCTATATTGTTTTATGTTCCCCTCCCAAAGGCTCCCATCAAACATGAAAACACCTCCACTTTCTTCTCGCGGTAGAGGCTAGCCTACCTCGCGACGTTGGACCGTCCACCGGCCAGTTCCAACGCCGTTTGCTTCCGTATCGTTTTTATGCTTTGCCCTCCACGAGCCCATATAGGCCCATAACGACAGCCAAATAATAATGAATCATTTCATAAATAATGGGTTTAGGGGCTTATCGGGAATGAAGAGGCCGCCGCCGCGCGCTTATCTCGCCCGGCCACATTGCGGCCTGTGTTCCGCTCCCTCCATACTGAGCAGTATGGGAGAGCGACAGAGAGAGAGAGAGAGAGAGAGAGAGAGAGAGAGAGAGAGAGAGCCGCCTGGATGCAACGAGGAATAACTCAAAACCTCACTTCCATGCAGTTGCACGCACGCGCGCACACAAACACAACACTACACACACACACACACACACACACACACACACACACACACACACACACACACACACACACACACACACACACACACACACACACACACACACACACACACACACACACACACACACGCACGCACACACGCACGCACACACGCACGCACGCACACATGCGCGCGCGCACACACAGCTCCAGAACTGGCACTGAAAGAGGGGGGGGGACTCAGACATGGATGACCCACTCACAAAATGGCTCCACTTACACAGTAACATCAACAACACGGCGTGAACGGTGAGTGCAGAACACTATTTATTTTCCCCCGTCGAGTCTTTTTTTTTTTGGGGGGGGGGGGGGTATGTCGCTTATTATACATACCATTATGGGTTATAGGGTTATATGTGTGAAGAATATTTATTTTATTTGTTTTGCTATTTGGATTCGTGGATAAGAATGTGGGCTATAACGGATGCAAGGCCTATTGGAGAATTCCCAGAATTTCGTCATTTGACATAGGCTATATGACTATTTTGTCGTTTTATATTATTTAATTATAATATTATAGGGACTGCTTAACATTATTCATCGTCTATAATAGCCTCATTCGGGTTCATTATGTGATGTTATGGGAACCATGGGCAGAATATTGGATCTACATTTTATGTTGGACTGCAACACGAACCAGTCCATTATGGCCTATAGGCCACGATGAAATTAAAATAAACACATATCCAGCCTGCATTTGCATCCATGCACGAACGCGCATCTCATGTTATTATTTTATAGCTTTCAATTATTGTTGATTGATTATGTGGCGCTTAAACATGAAAGCGAAAGGTCGAAGCGCAGAAATACAGCAGTCTACACAAGCACGGAATTCTGGCGATAATTTCACCATGAATAGATAGCCTTTATGTTTTGAATTGTAGTATACTGTATAAAGGCTTAATTTGACAGTTAACCTGTATAGGTATATTCTTAATCTTTACAACTGAATCCCAGATTGAATACAACCTGTTTTAATTTCGGTATAGATGTGGATTCATAAAAAGAAAATATAGTGACGTGAAACCGCATGCGTAAATCTGGGCTTATTTGGATGAATAAATAAACACCAACTTAAAATGTATATGGCAATCTTAACATTTTAAAATGTTATTTCAGTTCAATAGCCTATAGTATTATTAAGCTAA